>NC_056729.1:1699006953-1699101953 GCF_019279795.1 Protopterus annectens | reverse complement strand
GCTTCTTGAAAGAAAGAGGGTATGATGATAGGACCTTGTCTGAACAAGTACCTAGAGCTACCTGTAAACGGAGTGATAGAGCCAGACCTTATTTCTCCATGAAGAAACAACCTTCTGAAAGTTCAGATAAGATCTCAACTCAGGCCAATCTGAGAGTCTCTCTGAAATACACTTCTGATGTGGATAGGTATATTAATATTATTAGGAAACACTGGCAGGTGTTATTGACGGACAGTGAAGTATCAGGTATAATTGATGATACTCCTAGGATCAGTTTTAGAAATGACAGATCTAATAAAAGGAGACTTTGCTATCCGAAGGAGGATAGGTTACAAAGTGTTTGCACTGGCACTCAACAGTGTGGGAATTGCAATTGGTGTAGCTATATAGATAGTGGGTCATCATTTACTCACCCTGACCAGGGTAGAAATTACATTTTTAAAGTTTCTGGCACCTGTGATAGTAAACATGTTGTTTATCTTGCCAGCTGTAGGACCTGTGCCAAATTTTATGTTGGTAAGACGGATAGGCATCTTAGGGATCGGATTAGGGAGCATGTTTATAACATCAGGAAACTCAGTACAACTAATGCACTTTCCAAACATGTATCTAGTACAGATGTATCTCATGTTTTTGGTTTTAGAGTGATTGGGTTGCAGCATGAGAGTATTAGACAGGGTGATATGTATAACAGGACTGAGAATCTAGAAGCTATTTGGATTACCAGGATGAGAAGTACGGAATGCATTCCCCTAAAACCTAGGTTGAAAATGAGGCCACTAAAAAGATGATTTTAAAGTGTTTATTTTAGTATTTAATGTATATTAAATGATGTTTATATTTATATTTATATTTACTGTTTAGGTTTTATTTATGTGTATATATTTTTATATGTATTTCTTATATACACGTTAAAAAATTTTTAAGCAGGAAGTTGATTATTTTGCATCATGTGATTTGTACTGTGTATATATAGGGGTGTCTCATTAGTGCTTGATGTACACCTGAGGAAGCTCATTTTGTGAAAGTGCTTGTGTTTTTGCACTAGTAAAGGCCTTGTTGGAATTTTGCAGCTGTCAGCGTCTCTCTTTTTCTGTGAAATTCCATAATATGTTGCTGGTACTTCAGCATGTGAAACTGGCATTTCAATGCCCTAATTGCGAGAGTTGCAGAGGTGTATACTTTTTTTACCCCATCTGTCTAAACCTCTGGAATCCCTGTCCCAAGGGGTAGGGTTCTTAGCTGTAGTTGCTTTTATATCTTTGGGCCCCTGGGAGATGACCTCTGGGTCAACAGTAGGATTCTTGAAAAAAATTTGTGAGAGTCTGGAACTCTGTAGTACCTATCAGTTTCCTAGGAGCAGGGGGTAAAGTATCAGGAGTTAGACTGAATTCCATAAAGACATCATCTACAACATCCAGAACTGGAGGTATTGCTAAAGGTCTATGTTGTGGCAAATCTAAAAATTCTCTGAGTCTCTTTTTGGACTGATGATAGTCTTGGCATTCCCAGTGAAAATGCTCTCAAAGTACGTAGTGTTTCACCAAAAGAAAAATCCTCTGGAGGTGAAGCAGAGGGAAAGGATTCCTCTGCATCTGAATCCTCATAAGCAGATAAAGGCATGTCTTCATATTCAGAAACCTCAGAGTCATCAGACTCTTGGTCTGTTAATGCTGCTGGGGACAGGTCTCTTTCTCTTAGCAGGGGAAGGCTGGCTTCCCCTAATCATTACAATCAGGTCTTCTGCCATTTTAAGCATTTGATGCTGTGGCAAGGAAGCAGGTGCTTGAGTTTGGGTCATCTTTTTTTTTAGCCGTAGCTCGTACTCTTGGCCTTAGAAACTCAGCAGTTTTAGACAGAACTGAAGACGCAAAAGAAGTCATCGGTTTGTGTCAAATATCGGTAGTGCAAAGAACTTCCTAGGAAGCCAGTGCCTGCACAGTGGCTCCGGACCCATCCAAGGTAGAGACATCCGCAGGTTCCGTAGTCAACAAAGAGTCTCGCGGGCATACTGGACTCCGAACAGGTCTCGGTAGCGACCTGCAGATCCATTGAAGTGGGCATCAGGGGCTGCGAAAGTGCCACACTGAGTACCAGCAAACTGTCGACTAGCTTAAGGGAAGCGTCGTCGGCAGTTTTGGACCTGTGCGGTCTGTCTCTGTTTTTATCCTTACGTTTTTTTGGAAGATCAGTAGTCAGATGGCTTACCGAAGCCATTTCGGAATATGGAGATCGAGAGCGAAAGTATTTAGCGACAATAACGGCCTGATGACAAATAGTTTGGGCATTGAACAAAGCACAAAAACCGACAGCGAGGTATGTCGTAGTCTGGGCCTAAACAGGTGATGCAGTAAGAATGAAAATCTCGGTGTGGTATTTGCTTTCCACAGGCGAAACAATCGTTAACTTTTTCTGACATCTGTTAGAGCAAGAAAAAAGGATCCCCAATGGGGTACTTAGCTTTAGAAGACTTCAAGGATGATTCAATTCAGAAACGAAAAACTCAGCGATCGACCAGCACTCGTGCGAACTGCTTCTGCTTCAGGCTCCTCGTCAAGGAGGACTTATGTAATGGCGTCAGCTGCCTGTTTTTACACCCCTGACGACCTAACGTCAGTCCTGGAGCGACAGCAACCGACTCAGAAATACTATGTCTCTGGTATTTGGGCCAACTGAGGGCTACCTGCAGGCAGATAACCCAAGTGTGATGACTGCAACAGTGAAACACAAAGAACATCTGCATACCTTAAACTAAGCAGCTTTACCAATAAACTGGAATAGTCTGAAACCTGAAATACTTTTAAAAAAACTAGCACATGGCACACAGGATTAAGGCTATTAGCTACTAACAAACGTCATCCTGTACTCCAAGGTTTGATTCCTCAGTCTCTGTTTAAATTCCTACTCTACAACTCTCGAGAAAGTCACTTAACAGCACGGTGCTCCTGGGTTAGACTTGCAGGCTAGTGCTTAGTGGGTTTAACCTGTTAAAAATAACTTAAAAAGGTTTTACTATTTCTTACCTCATTAAATGACTTCTATAGGACCAGTGGATGTGACATGCTGTCAATCAGAACTGTGGGTATGGGAGTCTCTCTTACAATCATGAAGTACCACACTTACTCCAAGCCTTAAAACAACTTGTCTAGACTTTAATGTAAGTAAAAAATGGACAGGTCGTGCCAAACCTACCACATAAATATAATGAAACATACAGGCTACCCAATTATTTTAGTGATGACTCACTAGTAAATTTTTCAATGTATTTTAAATAATGGATGGTTCTACCTGTGTTTACAGCTGTATGTAGCACTTTCAAACTAAAGGAACAGAAGTTCACAACAATGTCTCACAAGCTGCAAACCATATCAAGTCAAGTACTGAAATGTTCTTCCAGCAAACTGTTTACCTGATAAAAGATCACCTACAAGACTACAAACTGTTATTGACTGTTTCATCTAACACATGGCTTCTTCAGTGCTGAGAAAAAAATAACACTCATACAAAGGAGATTAAAGTGCATGACTAGTGTTAATTCGCAATTCATAGTTATATGCTAAACTTATGACCACCGGTATCTTTATAAGCCTAGCCATACATCCAACCCAATTGTGTCTATATGAATCACTGGTATTTATTATGAGGAGGTATGTTGGTTAGGAAGTTTCTAGAGGTTATGGGGGGGGGGGGGTAATTTGGCAATTAATATCTGCCTCTGTCTATCACAGACATGGAGGCCAGACCCAGGGTGAATTTCTGATTTCCCATGCACTGGGGAAGGTTACGCTTAAATATGGTTAGATATGGACTCGGCTTCACATGGATGGGGAACCTGTTCCTGAATATAGGGATTGTCTGAGATGCATATCTGTCTTGCTAACATGTCTTATGCAAGTCACAAGCAAAATTTAAATCCTTAGATCTAGTGGTCCTGATGCTGTTCATTTTGTGGAGGTGCAAAAGGTCCATCACAGCTGGATCTGAGGAGTCCTTGTATGCCATGCACAGACTGCCTCTCATAAGGCTTTTAGGCGATCCACATAAGTCAATGTGCTTACACCCTGGATTCTCCTAGTAAAAAACCTTTGTGGACATTCCAACTGTTGCATATGTTTGGTCAGGTATATGCTGAAAGAGGAATTATATTTAATGATGGGTCTGATGAGGGACAAATAAAGATGCACTATGACTTCCTTAGACCTGGATGCAATGCCCTTACTTACATGGTGAGTGACACAGGATTTTTTTTTTTTACTACCTTGGCCACATGTTGGTCAAAGCCCAGATTACTGACTACATATGTTCCCAGACCCCTTGGGGGTGTGCCTTGGTGATGGAGTATGGGGCATGGAGATTCTTGGATCTACTGTTTTTAATGCCGTTTGTTTTGCAGATGTGCACATTGGAAGTGGCCTTCACAAAAACAGGAGGAGTAAGTTTCTGAGTATATACCTCTAAAGTATAACATTTACTGTTTTACAGAAGTGATACTTATTCTTTACTGATGCATATCAAATGAAGAGAGAAATTTTTAAGTAATGAGAAAAATAGTAAGCAAAATCTGTTAGCTACAGAAACATATGCAAGGTTTACTTCACATCCAGATATTAACCTCTGCTGACATTTAATGGCCAAAAATATAACTATATTCACAAAAGTTAATTTAGAAGTGGCAGAAATAAGGCTTCTAAGCTAAATATACAACATCTCTCCTCCATATCTAAAAATACGGGGCTAATCCATTTGATTTGGACAAAAATCTGATATATTCTATCTAGCCCAAAAAACAAGAAATGTGCTACAGCATTTTAATATGTTTGCATAATGCACTGTTTTCCTTCAGGCAACCAATGCTAATAAGATGTTTGTGATTCTAAATATAAACATTCCAGATGTTTCTCTTACACAAAAACACCACAGAACTGTATTATGAACATTATTCAGTCACTGGAACAAGTTATTATAAGTCTAGATTTATATACCTCAGAAATATTTACTAACAAACAATTTATATTACATAGTATCTGGCAGTTAGTACAGTTACCACAGACTCAATACATAATAATTTGTGACCAGAAATGACTGGTTTAAACAAATCCTTGTGTTGTTTAAAATGCACAAGGCTTTTCCCTTTTCTATACATAAATGTACATGTATTGGGCAAAAATGTAATATTCTTATCTGCTGACAGAATGTGCTAATGCTTGAGTAGAATCTTTTTTTTTTTTTTTTTAAATATTAGAACGGTACAATTCCCTTAAGCAGCAAGATCACAGGTGTAATACGTGATACACTGCACTGTAACAAACTACTTTTTTGAAATGGAATTAGTAAACTCCTGTGCTAATCTAATCTCATGGCCTCTCAAAAAGAGGAGGGGCATGTTTGTCAGTTCAGATCTCTAAAGCATAACATTTACTGTCCTACTACTGTAATATTTATCCTTTACTATAGCAATAACCCACGCGTGGGTAATGCTGGATTTACCCACGGTTGGTGTGGTTTGGTCACGAGGGCGAAGCCCGAGTGGCCAAACAAAGACATCCGTGGGTAAATCCAGCATTACCCACACACAGACGTGGGTTACTGCTATTATACAATGACATTAAGAAAAAAAAAATTACTTTTCTTAAATAATGGCATTGTATAATGCCTCTTTGCTGCCCTTCTGCAGTGGTCTGGTATTCTGCGGCAGTTCTGATGTACTGCGCATGAGTATGTTTACGCAGTACATCAGAGCTGTGAGCGGAAGCAACGGAGAAAGCAAGATCTCCGTTGCTTTTTACAAATTGTCTCGCTTTGTTAAAGGAGTTTAACATAGCAAGACAGCTTTAAAAAAAGCAATGGAGAATCTCCGTATGGAGTTGGTATATTTAAGTAGCGGGGGTGTGGGGGGTACCCCCTGCTTACACCCTTTAGTTTTTTTTTGTTTTAGTTTTATTTATTTATTTTTTAAAATTTTTAAAGATATTCGAACACTTAACCGTTCGATCTCTAAAGGTCAACCTTTAGAGATTGGAACATTTAAGTGTTCGTTTATCTAATATAGATTACTTACAGCAAGTAAAACCTGTAAACTACAGAAACGTATGTAAGGTTTATTTTACTTTCAGATATTAACCTCTCTGCTGACGTGAAATGGCAAAAATTAAGATGACAAATTTAATCAGAAAAGTTAAGGCTCCTAAATTCCTTTGAGGTACACCCAAAGTCTCTGCCTACATAAAGAATCTTTTCATAGGTTCACAGGTATGTACTAGGCTAATGGCCCTGGAGCCTTTACAAGCCTAGCCCGAGGATTACCCAGGCATTGTGCCACCTGACCTTAGTTCCCAGTGCCTCTGTCGAATAGAGCTACTGTAGTGATCCCCGGGGTGAATTTTCTATTTCCCATCCACTCATTAAGATTTCTCTTGAAGAGGGCCAGTGAGGAGCGCTTTTGACATGTATGGGAAGACTATTCCATACCATAGGCAGTCTCTAGGTTATGAACCTGTCCCTCCAGCAAGTTCTGTTGATTGTGGTAATGAGGTTGAGGTCTCTGGAGCGTGTGATGCGGAGGGATTGGGGTTTCTTTAGACGTAGCATTTCTAACAGAACTGGGTCAGACATGGCTTTGTAAGTCAAGCAGAGATCGCCTCTAAGTAGGTGATATGAGACAGAGAATAGTTGGAGTTTTTTGAGTCTGTCCATATAGGACAAGTGTTTAAGGCCTAGGATCCTCTTTGTGAGGTACTTTTGCGGCCTCTCCAGTTGTTGCAGGTGTCTAGTGAGGTACATGCCAAATAGGGCACTGTACTCGATGACTGGCCTAATAAGGGAAGAGTAGAGGAAGACCATGACCTCTTTCTTCCTGGATGCAAAACCCTTAGTAATGAGATGTGCCACATAGAAGGACCTTCTGACCACAGTGGCAATGTGGTGGTCAAAAGAGAGGTTGCTGTCAACCTGTGTTCTCAGATCTCTTATAACCCCTTCCGTGGACTACCATCGATGTGGTAATTCATGGGAACTGGGTTTTCCCACAGGGGATGACGACACATTTTTTGCCACTGAGCTTAAGGCCATGGTTCTGACACTAGTCGTTGGCCTCAGTGAGGCCTTTCTGTAGGATGTCAGCATCACTTGGGGAGTTAATAATGGCTCCCAACTTGCAATCGTCTGCAAACTTCGTCAACCACAGTCCCTTCATGTTGTACTGGCTTCTGAGAAGTAGATACCAAACAGGAGAGGACCCAGGACCAATCCCTGTGGGACTCCACTCATGACTGGTCAGCAATCTGACTTGGAGTCAGCTACTTTCACACTGTGGGTTCTAGCGGTAAGCCAGTTTGCAACCCACCTAGTGATATAGGGGTTGATGCCTAGCTTAGTGAGTTTTTCTATGATTCCTGAGTGGGGAATGGTGTCAAAGGCCTTGGCCAGATCAAGGTAGGCTGTATGAACCACCTTGCCTTCATCCACAGCTCTAGTGACTGACTCAAAGAAGTTGCCAAGTTGAGCAGGCATGATCTACCATTCACAAAACCAAACTGTGTGGGATCCAGAGTTTGGAGATTCCCTATAGCCTTGTTTATTAGGTCCATGATGATGCATTCCATATCTTTGCATATCAGACTTGTCAGGCTAATGGGGCGAGAGTTCCCAGGGTCTGTAGTCACTCCTCCTCTGTGGAGAGGGATGACTATACCAGTGCGCCATTCAGTAGGGATAAAGCCTGAGGTGAGGCTGTGATTGAAAAGGGCACACAGGTGAAGTGCCAGTTCACTCTGTAGTTCATGTATAACACAACCAGGGATACTGTCAGGTCCCATAGAAGCTGTATTCTTGGCCTTGGACAGTGCTGTTTTAACCTGTGCAGTAGTAATACTGGGTGCCTGGCAATCTTCTGGCATTGTATTTGGCCCTTGGGGGGAGGAGTAAAGTTGGCATTGAATCTGTCGGCCAGTATATTGGCAATATCTGTTGGCTTAGAAGAGGTACCATTATGCAGTAGCTCAGAGCAAATCTGGGTATTGCTGTGGAGATTCTTTACATAACTATAGAAGGCCTTGGAGCTGTCTTTACTATCTGCTGTAATTCTGTTTTCATAGCTAGCTTTAGAGGATATGATGAGGGATCTCAACTTTTTGTTGAGGCTGATAAGGGAGTTTGTCCAGTCTTGGGGCTTCACCTTATTCCGCATCAGTTTCCTCCTCCTATTCTAGAGTTTGTTTATGGCAGGGGACCGCCAGATTGGCTTCCTTTTTTTGGAAGAGAGCATCTTGGTTCTTTTGGATAAGGCGAGATCCATGCATTTGTGTACATGTTTGAACAGTGCATTGGTGTATGATTCGGTGGTCATGCAACTATTCACCATTTGGGTGGGTGCCGTGAAGTTAGCCACCTCTGTTTTTAGGAGCCCAAAGTTAGCTTTGGAGAAGTTTTTCATGGTGGTTACCTTTCTGTGTGTGTGTGTGGGGGGGGTGGGGGGGGGAATCTGGATTTCCAAGGTGATTTGTTTGTGGTCGGATCTAACCAGGGAGGTGGTGACTACTGGTGTAGAGCAACGGTTGCCCATGTTAGTAATGACCAATTAAAGCATGCAGCTACCTCTAGTGGGGGTAGGAAAGAGCTGGTTCAGGGCATTGGAATTAATGAATTCCAGGAAACATTGGGCAAGTGTATTGGTACATGAGTAGTCTTCCCAGTTAATGGAGGGGTAGTTGAAGTCACCCAGTATGAGAGTGTTAGGTTGGACCCTAATATTCTCCAGGGTGCTTAGGAACGTGGAATGTGAGTCTTGGGACATGGTTGGGGACATATAACAGGCTACAACCTGAATCGCTGTCTTACACAATGTTAGCTGCACCTGAAGTATCTCTGATGCGTTATGTTGGGTACCAGTCTGGAGGTGTGCGCATCCTTTATGAATATGGAAAACCACCACCTTTGGAGCTTTGGTCCAAGTTCTGGGGCAGGAAGGTGTGGAATGAGTTACAGCCTGGTAGTGCAGGGGTGCTTTCTGCTGCTTTGAACCAGGTCTCTGTTACAGCACAAATGCCAATGTTCTCCATTTTAAGGAGTGCTTTGAGCGAGTGCATTTTGAGAATTAGACTTCTAGCATTGAGCCACACGACCCTCAGATTGCATTTGTTTGTTGCTGTTACGGTGGTAATTTGGTCTTTGAAACACAGCCTAAAAAAGCCACTATAGGGGTGGCAAGAGCCTTGGCCAGTATCCAGAAGCCTAGGGGTGACAGATGCAGGCCATCTCAGGCAAAGCATCGAGGTCTGTCAATCATGTCATCCTAGGCAGACAGATACTGGATCCCCTTAGAATGACATCAAAAACTTAGCCAATTGTTGAAATCACTCATTTTCTGCTTTTACTGTGGTATCATTCTGGGTGATGGTAGGATGCTGCTCAGGGCTAGGGTCATACCCGCCTGGGCTACTTAATCCGGGAGCTCCTCCATGTCTCTTTTCATGTAGCCCAAGGAGGTACGTCTCCGGTCATTCACACCCACATGTACAATGAACCAAACCATTCATTTGCCTACTTTTTATCCAAACCCACAGAATAAGGGGGAGAGACTTCTGCATTCTTTGGAAATACACAGACAACTACGCTTCTACTTGGACAGAACTAAAGCTTTCGGAAAAACTGAGCAACTTTTAGTGGCATATGCTGCAGGATCTCAAGGAATGCCTATCTCAAAATAGACTATTTCAAAATGGATAGGCCACTGCATTCGTTTCTGCTACTCACAACATGGCAAATCAGTGACCAAGGGCATTAGGCCTCTTTCTGCCAGGGCAGCAGCCACTTCAGCAGCCTTTCTCAGAGGAGTACCAACCAAAGACATTTTAGAGGCTGCAACTTGGAGTTCAGTGCCCACTTTTACAAAGCACTACCATTTACCTCTCTACTCTAAATCCAGAGCAGGCTTCGCCACTGCAGTTCTGCAAGGCCTTATAGCCTCTCCTGGTCCTATTTAGGCCCAGCCACCCAGCCTTAGCTTTGGGATTCAACCCAAGAGTAATGACTGCAACAGTGAAACACGATGAACATAGTACAGTTGTGTACCTACCATAAATGTAGATGTTCGAGTGTATTCACTGTTGCAGTCCAGGTTACCCTCCCGCCATCCCCCTTTTCTTTCCTGGGACTTACCTATACTTCTCTATCTTATACAACCTATGTGGTGTATTTGCTTGTAGATGAAGGAAATGTTTATTTTACTGCATGCTTAACTATTGGCATAATATTTTTAGCCTACCATTTTGGGGGCACCTGACATCTGGGGCAAAAAAAACTGAAGAAAATGGCATCTTTTATACCCCTGGCGCACTGATGTCAGGGAAGAGGTGACAGCAACTGACGCCGGACCTAGACTTTGGAATTCTGGCCGACTGTGGATAGCCTGCCAGCAGGATAACCCAAGAGTAATGACTGCAACAGTGAAACACGATGAACATCACATTTTCCCCTTTTTTACACATACAGAGTTGGGGTGCCACTTTAACAGTGACAATCATCTAGTGCTAAGGTTCACACCATCGAGTGGTTAGCCCTGCCGTCACTGTTCTTCTGTACCACACGCTCACACCATATACTATTAGTATACATTTTGAGATAGTTATATACAAATTAATGATCCAGATATTAAAATCTGAACTGGACATCAACAAGCATGTTTTTGTGAACAAAATCTTGACTGTCAAACGAAATAAATTTCCACCAGAATATATGGAAAGCCACAGAAGACATGGAGTTATCAGTGGATGTATTTTACTTAGATTTAAAAGCATTTGATTCAGTTCCCAGTTGTTAAAGTCATGCCTAAAAATGTGTAGCATAAGGGTTCGTTCTCGAATCAGTACTGATTATAACATTCATGTTTGATTTTCCAGTAACTAACTGCATTTTGCCTAGAAAATCTACAGAGGACATTAAAATTGGGACTATACTGAATTCCATTAATGATAAAGCAAAATCATAAGGTTATCTGAATGAATTATATCTGTGGTCGTTAAGAAACCATATGGACTTTAATGTTTAAAAAAATCCAAATTACCATTATACCATTAATAATGTCATACTTGGGAGAAGAAAATATACTTACATAGGGTATCTTAAAAGTATATCCAGTAGGGATGAAAGTGTTTTACCTCCAATATACAAAATGTACAGTTGTGTACACTTACCATAAATGTAGATGTTCGAGTGTATTCACTGTTGCAGTCATTACATTTGGGTTATCTGCATGCAGGTAGCCATCAGTCGGACGGATTATCAAAGTCTTGGGTCCTGCATCGGTTGCTGTCTCATCTTCCATGACGTCAGGTAGTCAGGGGTATAAAGCATGCAGCCAACGTCATTTTATCAGTTTTTCTTGCCCCAGATGTCAGGTGCCCCCATAATGGGAAGCAATTATATACAAGTTACACCTCCAGCAAAATGCAAATACACCAGAAAGCTTAAGTATAGTAAGCAAGAAGAGAGGTATGAGGGTAACCAGGACTGCAACAGTGAACACACTCGAACATCTACATTTATGGTAAGTGTACACAACTGTACTATGTTCTTTGTGTTTCACTGTTGCAGTCATCACATTTGGGTAGATTCCCAAAGCTAAGGAAGGGAGGAGGCAATTAGATAGCATTAGGACCAGCTATAAGACCCTGCAAGACTGCAGTGGCAAAACCAGCCCTGGATTTAGAAAAAACTGGCAAGTGGTAATGCTTGGTGAAGGTATGTACAGAACTCCAGGTAGCAGCTTCTAGAATGTCTCTGGTAGGGGCACCTCTGAGAAAGGCTGGTGAGGTAGATGCAGCCCTGGCGGAATGTGGTCTTATCCCCTGTGGGGTAGGTTTTCCATGGTGCTTATAGCAGAAATGAATGCAATGGCCTATCCACTTAGAAATGGTTTGCTTTAAAATGGCCTTCCCCTCTGCCCCTGCAACAAATGCAAACATTAGTTGTATTTCCTGAGAGTCTTAGTCCTGTCCAAGTAAAAACTAAGTTGTCTGTGCACGTCCAAGGAGCGCAGTATTCGTTCACCTTTGCTCTGCGGATTAGAAAAGAAGGTTGGCAAATGAATTGACTGATTAAGGGCCACGCTGGATACCACCTTGGGCATAAAGGAGGGATTGGTCCTGAGGGACACCCTGTCCGCATGAAAGATGATGAAAGGCTTCACTGCCATGAGGGCCTGTAATTCAGACACCCTTCTTGCTGAAGTGATGGCTAGAAGGAAAGCTGTTTTCCAAGAAAGGAATTTCCACTCTGCATTAGCACCTGTCTCAAAGGGAGGTAGAGTGAGCTTTTCCAATACAAAGTTAAGGCCCCAGGCCGGAGTAGGGGCTCTCCTGAGTGGTCTTAAGTTTCTGGCCCCTCTGAGGAATTGCTTCAGGAGTGGATGAGAGAAGAGGGGTGTGGCTCTGTATTACAGTGAGCTGAAATGGCCGAGGCATGAATTTTCATGGAAGAAAAAGAAAGGCCCTTGTGAAGCATCTCAGTTAAGTATTGAAGAATTTGCGGTAAATTGGGCACTGTTGTGTCCATCCCCTGAGTATGGCTCCAGGAACAGAAACTTTTCCATTTTTCAGCATAGGATTTTCTAGAACTAGGCCTCCTTGCCTCCAGAATGACATCCATCACTTGCTTACTGAGGGATGGTAACGGAGAGATCATGTAATTATAGCCAGGCTGCAAGGTTCAGTGTTTGAAGCTGTGGGTGCAGAATCTGGGCCACCTGCTGGGACAGCAGGGCAGGGGGTCTGAGGCAGGTGCCAAGGTTCCAGAAGTGACACACTGCGCAAGAGGGGGTACCAGTGTTGGCGTGGCCAGTCTGGTGCAATAAGTGTTGTCCTTGGTTTGTCCTGTTTGATCTTTAGTAGCACTTTGGAGAGGAGAGGCAGAGAGGGAAGGTATAAACTGATAGGTTTTTCCAGGTGAAGGACAGGGCATCCACCTTCCAAACTTGTCTGTGGGGAGTCCTTGTGCAGAATTTGTCCAATTGGTAGTTCTGAGGGGAGGCTAACAGGTCTATCTCTGGGCTCCCCCCATTTGTTTCTCAAAATGTTGAATATCTTTGGTTCCAGTTTCCACTCGTGTGGGTCCATGAGATTTCTGCTTAGGTCATCTGCTAGTGTATTTAGTGTGCCTGGCAGGAATTGAGCTTGTAGGTGCACTTGGTAGCTCAAGGCTGTGTTCCACAGAGCCAAGGCTAGTCTGCAGACAGGGTATGAGTAGGTTCCCCCCTGCTTGTTTATGTATCACATAACAGTGGTGTTGTCCGTCTTTACCAATAATTGTCCTGGAAGAATGTGGTCCTTGAAGGCTGTCAGAGCATTCTGTACAACTAACACTTCTTTTTGATTGATATGCAGGTGCATGTGACTCAGGTTCCATTTGCCCTGAATGCACTGCCCTGCCAAGTGAGCCCCCCATGCATAGTCTGATGCGTCTGTTGTTAGGGTTTGGGCGGCAGGGGGTAGAGTGAAAGGCAGTCCCTTGTTTTGGTGGCAGGCCTCTGCCCACCAAAGGAAGTCTGTCTTTAGACAAGGGATGAGAGTTATCATTGATTCTAGGTCCTGAGAATGTTGACACCATAGGCTTTTTAGATACCATTGTAGTTTCCTCATATGCAGTATTGAATATGGAATTAGTAGAATGCAAGAGGCCATGAACCCCAGGGCTTGCAGTATTTCCCTTGCAGATAGCTGGGTCTTTGTGGCCAGTAGTTTGCAGTAGGCTGTCAAATGAACTTGTTTCTCTGGTGTGAGGTAGGCAATCTGGGAAGCTGTATTCAAGCTTGCTCCCAGGAATACAATTTGTTGGCAGGGTACTAGATGTGATTTCGTTCCGTTTATGGTGTACCCCAGAGAAGTTAGTAATTTCTTTACAAACGCCAGATGATTTAATAGCATGTCCTGGCTTTTTGCCTGAATTAAACAATTGTCCAGGTATGGGTATATCTGAATATTTCTTATAGGTCTATGAATATTTCTTTGCCTTCAAAATGCAATGACTAGAGCTAGGCACTTTGTGAATACCCTGGGTGCAGTAGATAAGCCAAAGGGCAGTGCAGAGAACTGATAATGCATGTAGCCTGCTCTGTAGCGTAGGTATCTTCTGCAAGATTCCCTTATTGGAATGTGCAGGTAGGCTTCCTTTAAATCCAGTGTTACCAACCAGGCATTTCTGCCTAGCATGGGAAGCAGCTAATGAAGAGTTAGCATCTTGAATTTTGGGATTACCAAAAAAGTGTTTAGGATAGACAAGTCCAGGATAGGATGCCCGGAATTGTCTTTTCTGGGTACCAGAAAAATTCTTGAGTAGAACCCTTGCCCCCATTCTTCTTCTGGGACATGCTGAATAGCCCTGATGCTTAGAAGAGAGAGTACTTGCTTTTGAGCCTCTGTCCACTGATTTAGGGGGAGATTTGGCCAACTGTTTGGTGTTGGTAAGGAGTGGAAGTGGAATCTGTACCCTTGGGGAAACTATATTTAAAACCCATTTGTCTTGAGTAATGAGTTCCCAGTTTTTTGCATGCAAGGCGATCTTTCCCCCTAAAGGAACAGTCAGTTGAGCAGGGCTTGGAAGGTTTAAAGTTAAGTCATTGAAGCAGTTTACCATGGGGGTGTCTTACTACTTCCAGCTTTGGAAGTGGGAGCCCCCCACTGCTTAGGCATGTGAGTACCTTGACACTTAAGCCTGAGTGGTCTGCTGGTTCTGGGTTTGGACTGAGAAGGCCTGGAAGAGGCAGGAAAGGACCAATTTTTAGAAGGCCAGTGCCTACTAAATCTGGGGGGCTGTACTTGCAGGAAATCTTTAACAGTTTGCATAGATTTAGCTTTTTCCTCCATCTTTTTAAGTACTCCTATTGCTTTGTTGCCAAACAGGTGGTCATGGTTTAAGGGAGCAGCCAGTAATTTAGCTTTAACATGATCTGGCAAAGATTGCTTCTTAAGCCAAGTATGCCTTCTAAGTACAGACCCAGTGACAGCAGCCCTGCAAGATGCTTCTAATGAATCAAAACCACATTGCAAAGTATATTTTCCAACTTCTTCAGCAGAATGCATTCTTCTTCTTCTTTCGGCTTTTCCCAGTTAGGGGTCGCCACTGTGGAACATCTGTCCATTCATGACCGGCAGTGGAGTTTTACGGTGTCGAGTTGCCAGCCCGGCGCCCAACCTTCCACAGAAGGCACACATATGCACACACTCACATCTATGCCAATTTAGTGTCTCCAATCCACCTACAGCATGTCTTTGGGATGTGGGAGGAAACCGGAGTACCCGGAGAAAACCCACGGGACCACAGGGAGGACTTGCAGACTCCACACAGAAGGCACCCCAGCTGAGGATCGAACCGGAGAACCTCTTGCTGTGAGGTGACAACACTAACCACTGCACCACCATGGCTGCCCTGTTCAGCAGAATGCATTAAATCCTGTAATTCTTTATTTTCAGCACAGTCAGGAGTCAACATCATTTTCTGTTTGAGCAATCCAGTAATATGCTACTGATACTTTAACATATGAAACTGGCAGTTTAAGGCCCTAATGGCCAAAGTTGCAGAAGTGCATACCTTCTTACCCTATCTGTCCAGGGCCCTGGAATCTCTATCAGAGGGGGTAGAGTTTTTGGCAGTAGTAGCCTTAATGCCTTTGGGTCCCTGTGAAATGGTCACAAGATCCACAGTAGGATTCTTAGAGAGGAACTTGAGAGAGTCAGGTACTCTGTAATACCTGTCAGGCTTTCTGGGAGACGAAAGTAAAGTGTCAGGGGCCGGGCTAGATTCCAAGAAGGCATCATCTACAATGTACTGTACTGGAACAGGAGGGATAGCTAAAGGCCTGTGTTGTGGTAGGAGTAAGAATTCCCTAAGCCTCTTTTTGGAGTCAGAGTAATCCTGGCTTTCAGAGCAGAAATGCTCCCTAAGAGTATGCAAGGTTTCACCAAAAGAGAAATCCTCAGGAGGGGAAGCAGAGGGAATGGAGTCCTCTGCACCAGAATCCTTATAGGTAGATAAGGGCAACTCCTGGTCATCAGAGAAAACAGAAATTTCAGAATCTTGATCAGAAGAATCAGAAGGAAAATCAGTTCTAGGTCTTTTAGAGGGAGAAGGGTGGCTTCCCCTGATTAGAGTAATAAGGTCTTCAGCCATTCTTATCATCTGTTTTTTAGGCACAGGGGCCTGACCATGCAGTCTGGGCATCAATTTACTAGGTGTGGATCGAATTTTAGGCCTTGAAGAAGAAGATGGAGTCGGTTTAATATGCAAGTCATTAGGCCTGAATACACCCTCAGAAGCAGGTGCCTTTACAACGGCTCCAGACCCATCCAAGGTAGAGACATCTGCAGGTTCCACAGTCGAAGAAGCATCTCGCAGCATCCGAATGGGTCTTAGCAGAGGCCTGCGAATCTGAAGTAGCGGCGATCAGGGGCTACGAAAGCTCCTCAATGAGTACCGGCGAACTGGCGACTAGCTTAGGAGAAGTGTCGTTGGCAGGTCTCTCTTTATCTTTGCATTTTTTCGGAATGTCGGTAGCCGGATGGCTTACTGAAGCCATTTCTGGATAACTGAACAGAGTACCAAAATATTTAGATGCAAAAATGAACAGACGACGAATAGTATGAGGATTAAATAAGGCACAAAACCGACAGCGAGGTACATCGTGGTCTGGGTCTAAGCAAGGAATGCAGTATGAATGAAAATCTTTACGAGGTATTTGCTTTCCACAAGAAATACAATTGTTAACTTTTACTGACATCGGTTTAGAGCAAGAAAAAGGATCCCCAATGGGGTACTTAGCTTAGTTGAAGACTTCGGATCTGAAACTTGAAAACGAAAATTTCAGGAGTCGGCCAACCGGCAATTGCGAACTGCTTCCGCTTCGGGCACAGCAAGAAAGACTGATAAAATGGCGTCGGCTGCATGCTTTATACCCCTGACTACCTGACGTCATGGAAGATGAAACAGCAACCGACACAGGACCCAAGACTTTGATAATCAGGCCAACTGAGAGCTACCTGCAAGCAGATAACCCAAATGTAATGACTGCAACAGTGAAACACAAAGAACATCAGTAGTTAGACCTACTACTTAATATTGTTTGGTTTCTTGTATTTATAACCGGACACAATACTGTAGATTAAAAAGAATACAAAGATACTATACCATGCAAATTACTAAAGTTAAACATCTGTTATATGAGAATAGACTGGCCAGGTTGTCACTATATAAAATTACTTAAAGTGCAGTGAGTGTGGACCTACTACTAACATATAAATGTGTAAATATTGATATGACATCAATATCCAGAACTGAACTTGTTTATTAGTGAATAATCCTGTTTACAACACCATAGAACGAGGAAGATCACTTCATGGAAGAATTTGTAAACTTTAGAATATTTTACCACTAGACATTAGAAGGGCTGCTAGCCTTCAGACATTTAAGAGTGCAGTGGATAAATGGTTTAATAACTTTGTACATAACCGCCAACTCTTAGTAAGCTCATGTAAGGTTTCCAGGAGGTGTAGATTTGGAAGTAATGAACACTAAACACTGAATAAATGTTCTCATTATCAAACCTTTGTTCACTAAAGCTACATTTACTTTTCCCACAAAAATGATCCAGGTAGTCTAACACTTCCAGAAACTATTGCGTTACCATCTTTCATAATACTGCTTTTGTTCTGAGTTGTCCAATGTCTTCTAAAAGTTAAATTTTTTCATAGTCATGGTTACTTGTTTTCCAAAAAAACTCATCTACCCCTCACCATTGATACATCTCCATCTACAGTCTCTAACTGCATAAATTAAGGCCAATAACAACTTTTAATAAATCAGTTTGCACAATTCAGCAGATAAATTATACAAATCCATTTATCAAGTATTAAGTGCATTACCTTTCTGCCACATGATGGCTTCAGTCAGGCATTATCAGCCAAAAAAAGTTGCCACATGACTAAATGTTAATACCTAGCAAAGTGCTTAACTGCAGTGTAACAGTGAATGCTGAGCAACAGGATACAGTTGAATACCGGGACAATGAAAGCTGATAAAAAGGACAGCAAAAGTACCTCAAAACTAGGACATTGCTGGACAATTCATACATTACAAAGTAAATGAGAAAATAACAGTTCAGATAACATTGATGCTGTCAATCACCCTTAAGAAGAGGCAGTAAAACTGAATTTACTTGTCTGTGACCACTTCAAATGCCCACTGTAGCACTCCGCTGGCCATCAACAACAGCAGTGTAACAAAATTCCATGAACGGTGTATGGGTCTCAGTGGACCAATTTCAGGCACAGTCCAGAAAATTGAAAATAGTCTTGACAGCACGGATGCACTTTAGCTATGAGAAAATTGGAACCACAGCTACTGAACTAACTTAAGAGATGGTACTGTTTTCAGTTTTTTAATGCATCACTGGAACACACATCAATTATGCTGTGTCCCACCAAAGGGTCATAACTCACTATTTGTAAACCACGGAACAACCTCTCCTGTGTGTGCCACTTTGAGTATTTAGGCCTATTTCTTGATCCTTCCCTAGCATTCTCATAAAATACTGTGTTTATAAAAAAGGAAGTCGAACAGAACTAAAGACAGCCCAGAAGTATTCTGGTTATTGCACATATGATGGCAATAAAGCCAGTAAAAAATTATCCTCTGAATTTATAATATCCCTTTACATGATGTGCTTCAGACAGCACCAGCAATACTCACCGCCTCTAAGGTTTATGTAAAAAGCCTTCAGATTTATCTTTCTCTCCCTAGTGCATTCCTTTTCAACAATAATTATCTTACAGTAACTTAAAAGACAAAATGTTTTTTTTTACTTTGGTCCACAATCTATTTTGTTTAAAGACTAGCTAGCCTACTGCCCACCACCATCCAGCCTCCTAACTACTAACTACTAACTTCACTGTCAAGCAAAAGGGTCAGTGGCAAACTTACTTTCTGAAAAGTAGCTCCACTACTCTACAACAACCTATTACCATCTCGCCATAGCACAAATGACCACTCTGGACTTACGAAAACACCTCAATCGATTATTGACGACATCTCTCCAAATGCATATGTTACTTGGGCAAAGTTAACAAAATCCTGGGAAAGTTTCCATTCAAACAAACACTTCCAGCTAATATATTCCCAAACCACCCAGCAGGATAAAAGCACTCTCAAACTAAACAAACCTCAGAGGACAAATAAGTCTACCAATGCTTAATTTGATATAAATTTGGCCTTCCAGACCAAGGACAACCACAAGGCATTCTTTAGCAATGTCTGTAACCTCAAAGGCAACACACAATTAATGGAACCACCTACACTGAGCCAGATAATAAAGCAAACCTACTGGCTGACAAGTTCAGCCCCAAGTTTAACTCTCTCTGCTCCTTAAACTTCCCTCAGGAAATGACATCAAATATAACTCCACCTTTTCTCATAAGGGAACAGGTCCTTAATGCTCTAAGACCAAAAACACTGCATCAATGAGCCCATACAATATCCCAGGATGTCTTCTAAACAGCATGAAGCAAGAAAAACTTAACCCAAATAAATGCATCAATATTATAGGATCCTATATCCCTCTAGGCAACAATATTTCCATTACAGAAAATCTCCTAGAATGGATATCCAACTCCTTCTCCCAAGAAAACATCCTATTAGGTGACCTTAAGATTGACTGTCACAACTGCTCCAGTCAAAACCCACTCTCTCACATCAACCTGCATGGATTAACCCAACTTATAACTTCCCCCACTAGAACAGACAAAAGAACCAATCATCAATCCATACTGGACTGGATACTTGCATCCCATCCTTCCCAAATATCCCTAGCAGGGTGTCTACCAGACACCCTCAGCGACCACCAAGCTACATTTCTAGTAAGAAGTAAAACACCCCAACTGACCCAAGTAACTGTGCAAGAAATTAGGAACAAAAAAACATTTTAACCTATTCAACTTTAACAATGACCTAAAAAGGTATAACTGGACCCCCCTAAAAAACGTAGCTCTCGATGAAGCAGTACTATACTTCAGTACGATCTTCACAAATATACTTACCCCCCCCCCCCACAGAATCACTAGAAGTAAAACTAAATATGCCCCCTCGCTAACTTTAGATACTAAAACATTCCTCAAAAATAGAAACAAAGCCTGGACAAACTTTCGTAAAAGCAAATCCCAACAAAGCCAAAAAACTTATCACAACAGACAAAATCTCCTACTACCAAAATATACAGAATAAACATATAAACAACCCAAAAACATTCTGGGCAGCAGTCAACTCTGTATTACAACCAGGGAAAACATCCAATCCCACTCCTAAAACAGTAAATAACCAAGACAATATCCCCACACAGTTCAACAAATTCTTTACAGAAACAATCCAAGCCCTTGCAAACAACCA
This sequence comes from Protopterus annectens, assembly GCF_019279795.1. Classification (NCBI taxonomy): domain Eukaryota; kingdom Metazoa; phylum Chordata; order Ceratodontiformes; family Protopteridae; genus Protopterus; species Protopterus annectens. Next base: position 1,699,081,532 of record NC_056729.1, on the reverse strand, counting down.
ACCTAGCCCCAACAACCCCACTCCCACAAAAACACCCTATCCACCAGAAACAATAATCAATGGCCTCAACTTCTGCTTCAACCCAGTATCTACCAAGATCATACAAAAACTACTCCTAAAACTCAAACCGACCACCCTAGCTGCTGATAAATTACCCACAGAATACCTTCAACTAGCCGCTGAAGCTATAGCCTATCCTGTCTCCAGCCTAATAAAAAGATCCATCTCCAAGTAAGCACCCCAGCTTTGGAAAATATCTCATATAATTCCACTGCACAAAGGGGGTAGCTGTCTTGAACTTGAACTCGATAACTATCGCCCTATAGCTATACTATCCCCCTTATCGAAACTTCTCGAGAGAGTAGTATACATGCAATTGATGAAGTACCTCCTAGAAAACAAAAAAACGAAAAAGGAACAAACCAGGAACAAAGTTGCAAAGTAAACTCCAAAGGAACCAGAACCAGTCGGACTATTCAACCAATTGTTCTGATGAAGTTTTTTAATGAAAGCGCTCAACAACTGTTATTAAAGTTTCGTGGTTGAATATTCCGACTGGTTCTGGTTCCTTTGGAGTTTGCTTCGCAATTTTGTTCCTTGTTTACCTCCTAGAAAACAAACTACTATCCACACAGCAACACGGCTTTAGACCCTTCCACAGCACCACCACCGCACTTGCATCATTTACTAATGCCATCAATGATCACAGAAATAACGGACTGCTCGTATCTGCTACATTCTTAGATTTATCCAAAGCTTTTGACATGGTCAACCAAGCAAAACTCCTTCACTCACTATCCATCCTAAACCTTAGTATCTCTGCTATTTCTTGGTTTAAGAGCTATCTAGATGGTAGGCAGCAAGCTGTAAAATGGCAAAACCAACTCTCTCCCTTACTGCCTGTCTTCCTAGGGGTTCTTCAAGGCTCCATCCTGGGTCCATTGCTCTTCAGCCTATTTACTAATCAACTCCCATCCAACATTGCCAAAGCCTCGATAGTGCAATAAGCAGATGATACCACAATAATACGAGCAGCCAACACACTAGACCTCCTCCTCCCCCAAACACAAGAATGCTTTTCCCTAGCCAAAACTTGGATCACCAATAAAAACCTCATTCTTAACCCACCTAAAACAAAATTACTCCTCATTAACTCCCAAAGATCTATACCCGCTCAGACAGCTTTATAATCTCCTCGAATAACAATACCACCATCACCCCTACCAATCACACCAAACTGCTAGGCTTGGAAATTGACAATCACCTTAGATTTGACCTAACCATAAAAAAAGTTCATAAAAAACTTAGTCTACTCTATCGAAAAAAACAATTTCTCTCCAACCACTCCAAAATAGCAATAGCCAGGACACACCTATTATCCACCTTACTCTATGCCTCCCCCGTGCTTACCAATATCCGCAAAATTGGCATAAACAAACTCGACAGCTGTTACAATAAGATAGCTAGATTTGCTACAGGTTCATCCTTTAGAACACATCACTGTGAATGCCTCAAAAAACTCGGTTAGAATTCCCACTAATACTTCAGTTCAATCAACTATCACTTGCACACAAATTATTACATAACACCCCAGGCTCTACAGCTACTACTTCAATCCTACACCACTACCAGAACCTTAAGATCTAGCAACTAAAATCTTCTTACGGTTACCAAATTTAGCAACAAGCCAGGAAAATCCATCTACAGCCACTATATTTCTAAAACCTGGAACTCCCTTCCTGCCCAAGTAACAGCCAACAACTCCTCAACCCAACTCAAGAAACTTGTTAAGAGAAAGTTAAACTACTTAAAATTCACTTCACAAATAACAGACTATGCTTCTGCATCACCCCTGGCTAGTACTTCAGTATTTTGCTATTATCAACCAGATTCTTAGTTTAGCTACAGACCTATATTGTCCATAAATTCAGATGTATTGCCTTAACCTAAGAAAGGAGGACTAATAGTACAGCCAGCTTCTCTAGAGGTGAAAGAAATGTATCTCATGAATGTTGTCCAATGTACTCTCTTCCATTTTGCTCTACTATGGCTCAAAGGAAGTACGACATGATTGTCATACACTAACATTTGTGTAGCCTGCTTTCTATTAATATTTAATGTATTATCTGTTAACTATAAAAATGTTATCTCTTGGAGCTTTTCTCCTCGGGCCTCCACTGAAAATGGACTTATATCCAGTCAGACTCTCCCGGTTAACAAATGTAAAATATAAAAATAAAAATAATAACAACATGACCTATCAAGCCCTCTGGAACTGTTCTGAGACATGGTTTAAAGCAGCAGAGAGCACCCCAACAGTGCAAGGTTATAATGCCTTCCACACGTTTAGACCAACTGCTACACAGACAGGGAGTTTGGAGGTGTCTTGATTTACCTCAAGAATAAATATACCTCAAGGCTGGTCAAACAGCACAATGCACTTGAGCTTTTCCACGTTCAAATCACCACAGGCAATATCTAATACCAATTCTCTGCAAGCCACAGGTCCCCCTCTATTACCCAGAAAATCCATACCATGTATTTAAACTTACTGGAAACACTCAACATGCAATCCAATACCGTATTCATGGGTGACTTTGATTACCCCACTATTAATTGGGAATCTTATATGACACCAAACACACAGGCACAAAGATTTCTGGAATTTGTAAACACAAACTCCCTGGGCCAGACTGTCAATACTCCAACTGGGGGTGCAACCATACTGGATCTGGTTGTCACAAATATGGCAGAGTTCTGCAAATCCCCTAGAGTAATTTCTTCCCTGGTAAGGTCAGACCGCAAAATGGTCTCCTTTGAAGTAAAAATAAAACCTGGAACCCCAGCTAATCCTGGAATATTCAGGACCTACCTTTAAGCCTAACTTCCTACTATTAAGTAATAGCCTGGCGCAATTTCAAGCCCCCATAAACTCTAGAAACACTGCTGCCTATGCAAAGCTGTTCACATAAACTCTATACAAGCATGTTAATACCTGCATAGCTGCAGCTGTACTCACCAGGAAGAAGTACAGAACTAACTCCAAAAACAAGCCACCCTGGTAGAATCACAACATCAATAGGCTGTATAACAGAAGGAAGAAAATAATGGCAAAAATTAGGAGGCGCGGCACCTAGCAGGATAAAAGCACTCTCAAACTAAACAAATAACTCAAAGGAAAAATAAAGTCTACCAAAGCCAAATTTTAGGTAAATTTGGCCTCCCAGCCCAAGGACAACCACAAGCCATCCTTTAGCTATGTCAGCAACCTCAAAGGCAATACACAATTGTATGCAGAGCTCACTGTAAATGGAAAGTACAGTTATGTACACTTACCATTCATTGTTGCAGTCATCACACTTGCCTGCAGGTAGACCTCAGTCGGCCCAAATACCAGAGACTTAGTATTTCTGCGTCAGTTGCTGTCACTCCAGGACTGACGTCAGGTCGTCAGGGGTATAAAAACAGGCAGCAGATGAGATTACATCAGTTTTTCTTGCCCCAAATGTCAGGAGCCCCCCCAATAGGAAGCTAAGCTATGGTACAGGAAAACACCACCAGTAAAAAGTAAATACCAATACCCCTGAAAGTAAAAAGGCATAGAGAGAGAGAGAGAGAAATCAGGGGGTTGGAGGGAGGGAAACCAGGACTGCAACAGTGAATGCACTCGAACATCTACATTTATGGTAAGTGTACACAACTGTACTATGTTCTTCATGTTTCACTGTTGCAATTATCACATTTGGGTGGATTACCAAAGCTGAAGAAGGGTGGAGGCAGTCAAGAAGAGTTATGGCTGGCTAGAATGCCCTCTGCAGGACTGCTGTTGCAAAACCTGCCCTGGATTTGGAGAAGATAGGCAAATGGTAGTGCTTGGTGAAAGCGTGTACTGAACTCCAGGTAGCAGCTTCCAGGATGTCCCTGTCAGGGACTCCGCTGAAAAATGCAGTAGAGGTAGATGTCACCCTAGTGGAATGTGTTCTGACCCCCTGAGGAGTTGGTTTCCCATGGTGCTTCTAGCAGACATGAATGCAATGTGCTATCCATTTAGAGACTGTTTGCTTTGAAATAGCCTTGCCCTCGGCCCCTGTTGCAAAGCTGACTAGTAACTGGTCAGATTTTCTGAAGGGCTTAGTCCTATCCAGGTAAAATCTGAGCTATCTGTGCAGTGAGAGGAGTGCAGGATCCTGAGGATTACGGAAAAAAGTTGGCAAATACATGGATTGGTTGAGAGCCACACTGGACACCACTTTAGGCATAAAGGAAGGGTTTGTCCTGAGGGAGACCCTGTCAGCATGGAAAATAATTAAGGGTTCCACAGCCATAAGTGCTTGTAGTTCAGACACACTTCTAACTGAAGTGATGGCCAGAAGCAATGCTGTTTTCCAAGAGAGGAATTTTAAGTCTGCTGATGCCCCAGGCTCAAAGGTTGGAAGTGTGAGCTTTTCCAGTACAAAGTTAAGGTCTCAAGCAGGGGTAGGTGCTTTCCTTGGCAGCCTTAAGTTGTTTGCCCCTATCAGGAACTGCTTGACAAGAGGGTGCAAGAAGAGAGGTGGCTCAGTGTTGTAATGAGCAGAAATGGCTGAGGCATGAATCTTAATGGAAGAGAAGGACAGGCCTTTGTGGTGTAGACCTGCTAAGTAATCCAGGATTAAAGGCAGGGAGGGTAGAGTTGTGTCCTCTCCTTTAGACAGACTCCAGGAGCAGTACCTTTTCCACTTATCCGCATAGGATTTCCTTGTACTGGGTCTTCTGGCTTCAAGAATGACGTGCAGCCCCTACTTGCTTAGAGTTGTTGGGGTAGGATTCAAGGAACAAGCAAGACTTAGGGTTTGCAGTTACAGATGCAAAATCTGCCCCCCTGCTGAGAGAGCAGGGTAGGGTTCTGGTGTAGGTGCCATGGTGGCACTGATGTCAGGCTGAGCAGGAGAGGGTACCAGTGCTGGCATGGCCAGTCCGGGGCAATCAGAATTGTCCTCGGTCTGCCCTGTCTTATGTTGAGTAATACTCTTGAGAGAAGGGGCAGAGGTGGGAATGCATAAATTGAAAGATTTACCCACTGAAAAAATAGGGCATCCACTTTCCAGCCCTTGCTGTGAGGGTTCCTGGTGCAGAATTTGCTGATCTGGTGGTTGTAGGGGGAGGGAAAGAGGTCCACCTCTGGGGTCCCCCATTTTTGAATAAGAAGGTTAAGGGTGCTAGGCTCGAACTGCCACTTGTGTGGGTCTAGGAGACTTCTGCTTTAGTCGTCTACCAGCGAATTTTGTTTGCCTGGCAGGAGATGAGCGATGGACTTGCATGTCCAATGCCGTGTTCCACAGGGCCATGGCTAACCTGCACAGTGGGTAGGAATGGGTTCCCCCCTGTTTGTTGATGTACCACATAACTGTGGTGTTGTCTGTTTTTATTAGTAGTTGTCCTGGAAAGAGTAGGGATCTGAAAGCTGTCAGGGCATTCTGTACAGCTAGCATCTCTTTTTGGTTGATGTGCAGATGAATTTGACTTGGGCTCCAGTGGCCCTGAATGCATTTGCCGTCCATGTGTGCTCCCCAGGCATAGTCTGATGCATCTGAGGTTAGGGTCTGGGCGGCATGGGGTTGAGTAAAGGGCAGTCCCTTGTTGTGGTTGCATGCTTCTGCCTAACAAAGTAACTCTGTCCGTAGACAGTGTATAATAGGAATGACTGTTTCCAGGTCCTGAGAATGTTGGCACCAAAGACTTTTTAAGTACCACTGAAGTTTCCTCATGCAGTCTTGCATATGGAATTAGCAGTATACATGAGGCCAAGAAACCTAGGGCCTGCAGTATTTTCCTTGCGGATAGCTGGGTTCTGGTGGCCATTTGTTTGAAGTAGGCTGTCAGATAGACTTGTTTTTCTGAAGTGAGGAATGCCATCTGGGATGCTGTGTTGAAGCTTGCTCCCAGGAATACAATATTTTGACTGGGCACCAGTTCTGATTTCTTTTCGTTGATGGTGTACCCCAAGGAAGTGAGAAGTTTTTCACAGATGTCAGGTGCTGCAACCGCAATTCCTGACTGTCCGCCTGAATCAGGCAGTGGTCCAAGTATGGATAAATTTGGATATTTCTCTGCTTGCAGTATGCAATGGCTGGAGCCAGGCATTTTGTAAATACTCTGGGTGCAGTGGATAAGCCAAAGGGAAGTGCAGAGAACTGATAATGCATAGCTCCGGCCCTGAAACTTAGATACTTCCTGCATTAGTCCCTTATAGAGAAGTGCAGACAGGCTTCCTTTAAGTCTACGGAGACTAACCAGGCATCCTTGGCTACCATACGTAGAAGTTGTTGCAGGGTAAGCATTTTGAATTTTGGTACCACCAGGAAGGTGTTGAGAACTGAAAAATCTAGGATTGGGCGCCAAGAGCCCTCTTTTCTGGGTAATAGAATCCCTGACCTATCTGTTCCACTGGAACCAGCTGAATAGCCCTGATAGAGAGCAGGGATAGGACTTGGTTTTGTGCCTATGCCCACTGGTTTGGAGGAAGGTCTAGGAACCCTTTTTGGGTTGGCAGAGAATGGAAATTGAATTTGTACCCTTGGGATACAATGATCAGGACCCATCGGTCTTTTGTTATGGACATCCAGTTTTTTGCATGACGGGCAAGTTTTCCTCCTAGGGATGCAAGCAAGTGGGCAAAAGCGGGGAGTGGAATAGAGAAGTCAGTGCGAGTTTTTTCCGTAAGGAGGTAGCTTACCACTCCCTGTTTTGGGGGTGGGGGCACTCCATTACTTAGATCTCTGCATACCTTGAGACTGTAGTCTGGATGGTCTGTTTACCGTGGGTCTGGTTTGAGATGGCCTGGAGGGGGCTGGAAAGGACCAGTGTTTTGAGGGGCAATGCCTACTGAATCTAGGAGGTTGCACTTGTAAGAATTCTTTAACTGTCTGCATAGATTTAGCTTTTGCTAACATCTTTTTAAGAACCTCTTCTGCTTTGGTGCCAAACAAATTGTCCTTGTTCAAAGGAGCATCTAGTAACTTTGACTTGACATGGTCTGGCAAGGTCTGTTCCTTAAGCCAAGCATGCCTTCTCAGTACAGAACCAATGACTGTTGCCCTGCAAGATGCTTCTAGGGCATCAAAGCCACACTGCAAAGTATGCTTGCTGACTTGGCTTGTAGAGTGCATAAGCTCCTGCAATTCTTTATTTTCTGCAGTCTGTAAAGGCTGCTACTCTTTGTTTAATAAGTTCTATAATATGTTGCTGGTACTTCAGCATGTGAAACTGACAATTCAATGCCCTAATTGCAAGAGTTACAGAGGTATATATTTTCTTACCCCATCTGTTCAAAGCTCTGGAATCCCTGCCCGAAGGGGTGGGATTCTTGACTGTAGTTGCCTTGATACCTTTAGGCCCCTGGGAAATGATCTCTGGGTCAGCAGTACGATTCTTGAAAATAAATTTGTGTCAAGTACTCCGTAGTACCTGTCTGGTACCCAGGACTGGGGGTATTGCTAAAGGCCTGTGCTGTGGCAAATCTAGAATTTCTCTGAGTCTCTTTTTGGATTGAGGACAGTCTTGACATTCCCAGTGGAAATGCTCTGTTAAAGTATGTAAGGTTTCACCAAAAGAAAAATCCTCTGCAGGAGAGGCAGAGGGAATGGATTCCTCTGTATCTGAATCCTCAAAAGCAGATAAGGGCATGTCTTCATAGTCAGATACCTCAGAGTCATCGGACTCCTGGTCTGTTGAAGCTGCAGGGGACTGGTCTCTTTTTCTCTTAGCAGGGGAAAGCTGACTTCCCCTAATCAGCATAAGAAGGTCTTCTGCCATTCTAAGCATTTGCCGTTGTGGTAAGGGAGCAGGTGCATGCACTTTGGTCATCGGTTTTCTAGGCGTAGCACGTACTCTTGGCCTTAGAAACTCTGTAGTTTTAGATAAAAAATAAGTCGGTTTGAGTTGAACAACGGTAGTGCAAAGAACTGCCTCAGAAGCCGGTGCCTGCTCAATGGCTCCGGACCCATCCAAGGTAGAGACATCCTCACGTTCCATAGTCAAGGAAGAGTCTTGCGGCATACCGGACTCCGAATGGGTCTCAGTAGAAGCCTTCAAATCCACTGAAGTGGGCATCAGGGTCTGCGAAAGCACCTCACTGAGTACAGGCAAACTGGTGACTAGCTTAACAGAAGCATCGGCTGCAGCTTTGGACCTGTGCAGTCTGTCTCTGTCTTTATCCTTACGTTTTTTCGGAATATCAATAGTCAGATGGCTTATCGAAGCCATTTCGGAATACGGAGATCAAGAGCAAAAGAATTTAGCGACAATGAGAGCCCGATGGTGAATGGTTCGGGTGTTAAATAAGGCACAAAACCAACAGCGAGGTACATCATGGTCTGGGCCTAAACAAGTGAAGCTGTAAGAATGAAAATCTCTGTGGTATTTGCTTTCCACAGGCAAGGCAATTTTGTTAACTTTTTCTGACATTGGTTAAAGCAAGAAAAAAGAATCCCCAACGGGGTACTTAGCTTTAGAAGACTTCAGGATTATTCAATTCGTAAACGAAAACTCAGATAGCGGCCGACCGGCACTTGCGAACTGCTTCTACTTCGGGCTCCTCGGCAAGAAAGACTGATGTAATGGCGTCGGCTGCCTGTTTTTATACCCCCCCCCCCCGATGTCAGTCCTGGAGTGACAGCAACCGACGCAGAAATACTAAGTCTCTGGTATTTGGCCCGACTGAGGGCTACCTGCAGGCAGATAACCCAAGTGTGATGACTGCAACAGTGAAACACGAAGAACATCCACCTATACTGAGCCAGATGATATAGCAAAACTTACTAGCGGACAAATTCAGCTTCAACTTTAACCTTCTCTACCCCTCAAACTTCCCTCAGGAAATACCATCAAATATAGCTCCTCCTGCTGTCATCACTAGGGAACAGGTCCTTAATGTTCTCTCTAAAACCAAGAACACTGCATCAATGGGCCTAGTCAATATCTCAGGATGCCTTCTAAATAGCATGAAACATGACCTATCAGGGCCTCTAGAATTGCTATTTAACTGCAGCCTCCAAACAGGCTTTATGCCTCATGAATGCAGAACAGCAACAATCATCCCCCTGCACAAAGGTGGGCCATCTACAGACACTGGAAACTGCAGGCCCACGAGTCTCACATGTAAAGCCATGGAAAGAATTACCATGGAAATGATCAATAATGACACAGGAAACCTCCAGACACTGGAACCAATGCAAATTGGTTTAATCAAGGGCAGGTCATGCCTACCCAACCTGGTGGACTTCTTTGAGAAGGTCACCAAAGCAATGGATGAGGGCAAAATGGTTCACACTACTTACATTGACCTGGCCAAGGCATTATTTTATTTTATTTTTATTTATTTACACTTGTTAACCTGGTTAGTACAGCTGAGCCAGGGGCCCATTAGACACAATACCCCACTCAGGCATTGTTGACAAACAATGCAAGGTTAGGTACAAACCCTTATGTCACCCAGTGGATAGCCAGCTGGCTCTTAGAAAGGACCCAGAGGTTGGAACTGGGCAGTCTACCTCTACAAAGAGGCCAGCCACAAGCAGAGTCCCTCTGGGATTGCTCTTAGGGACTGCTCCTTTTCGGCATTTACTTCTCTGAAGTCAAGGCCAATGTCATTATCCTCTGCCTGAACATATTTGCCAATGACTGCAAATCAGGAGCTGTCACTGAATCATCTACACAAATGTTCCCCAGAAAGGGCTGACAGACAGACAACTTGTGTCAGAGCCATAGACAAGAAATGCATAACAGTGTCCTTCAGGAAGTCATCTAACCCTGGTAACTATCACACTGACAACACACCCCTAAGAGTTAACCTAGGAGTCAGAGACTTGGGGACACACACACAGACAGTAATCTAGCCTTTGACCATCACACGTGTCTACATTAGTGAGGAAATCATTCTATGTTGTGCAACTTATAAATAAAGGTATGGGATCTAGGTCAAGGAAGTCATTGTTCCACTGTATTCTGCATTCATCTGACCTATCATTAAGCATTATACCCCCTTTGGTAAGTACCTAACCAGTCTCATCCAACAAATGGAATGTCTACAGAGGTTCCTCACTAAAAGAATACAGGACATAAGTAACATATCCTATGGAGACCACCTTCAAGGTCCTATCCCTGTATTCTGTCTCCTACAGGCCGTTGAGGGGAGATCTATGCCTGGCATACAAGGCATTGTCAGACCCTACACTGACGGACCTCCTGCATATCCGAAAAACAAACAGCACCAGAATTACCTGTTCCAAAGACTTAAACCTTGCCTGTGATATAAATAGGACATGCTGGAGATATAGGTATGTATCCCAGAGACTACTCTCTCTCTGGAACAGGCTCCCCAAACAAGTGAAACAGAGCTTCTCCCTAACCCAATTCAAGTGCAACTCAGACAACTGGATGGGGAACAGGAAATTCATCCCTGGTTTGACACCTACGTCTCTAATGGACACAGGCAGCCTGTAAATGGTTCATCTCCCAGGACACTGCTTGTAAATGTTTGACCTCCCAAGCCCCTGGTTACACTTACCATGGGTACCAGAACTAGTCAGAGATTTGGGATGCATGGATAGGCTTAAAAAGGCCCTTGTGGTCATTAACCTATTAAACACCTACGAACCTATGAACACATACGTTCTAACCACATCACAGCTATCTTAGATGCAAACCCTTTTGAAACAAGCATCACAACTAACACAACAGCTTTAATCGTGTGTGTAATAATTTGCTCATAAGGAAATAGCATGAGTTACTAAAACTTACTGAGCAACAGGGAAGTTTGTTTAGTAACTGACATCATTAGTTGCCTTTGACAAAAAAAAAGCCTGTTTAGATATTTTAAACCATGTAAACTCTAAGAGTCTTCCTATTCTGTTACGGTCAGCTCTTGTGATTAGCGCTGAGCTGAAGTTGAAATAGGCCTTCTTAAGTTTTTGCTACGGTCTGCTGTCCTCTCTGCAAGTACAGCCACTGGGGAAAGTCTGTCCCCTAACAAATAGTCAATGGCAAACAATCTCTGCTCTCCCCTTCAATTCCCTCATCTTGATCTCACTACAATTCCATTACTTCTACATCCTTAACTCCCTTCTTTGCTAACCCTTTTTTAACACACACACACTCTCATTTCTACTGTACTCATTTTATTCCTGCATTTCGAAACTCACTGAATTCTTCCTGACCTTTTTTGGTTAGCCATACCTTTATCGGTGGATGAAGATACTGATCCCTCCTCTTCCCCACAGTCTACATTGCCACTCTCTTGTCTTACTTCCCACTTGGATATGTTTCTCCCTTAATTCGTTCCATGCACAGCCTTTCCTCCCAATTTGTGTTTCTTTCTGAAACTCCACCTGCTCCATTTTGTGTCTTTTTGGAAAAAAAATATTAAACTATGTAAAAGAGGAGGAATCTGTTTCAGTCCACTAATACCCCTCAAAATAGAGCTTCCTGTCCTGCAACACTGCTTGCCACAACACAGGTATTAAGAATAACTGCAAAAACTGTCCTGCTGTAATGCCTGTTAACAGCTTAAGAATCATTCAATACTATTATTACATTCTGATGGCTCATTAGAAAACCTTGTCCAGAACTGAATCTGATGTTTAGAAGACTGTTTAAGTGTCTTAAAGGGACAGACTATAAGTTTGTGGAAAGACTGTAGTGCTGTATGATACTTAACAGTTTCAGGATTTGTACATTGCAAGTGTATTGAAGGGAAATACTTTTAATTCAGTAGACAGATTGTAAATCTGTAGACTTGAGGTATAATGTTGTTGCCTCTACATGCAACATGGGCTCCTTGCTGTTCAATACGGTAAGTGCCACTCAGCATGGATTCCAAGACATAAAACCTGTAAAAGCCATACTGCACGCAGTTGAAATAGCAGAATAACTGCTTATTGTTTTGTCTATATTAACTGGGCACATACTACTTACCAGACTAACTTTAGATACTTTGGCTATACTTAGCAATGTATCGTTCTGCTAACTGATGAGCAGCTTCAGTGTCTTTTGTGTTGCTACTTCAAGGACCTAGGTCACCATGTTATTCTCAAACAGAATCTTTGATTACTGTATTTCACAATTATGAGTAGTTTCATGGGTAAGTACCAGACTAGCTACCCCTGTGGGCCAATTTTAAGCCTACCCAATTTCCCTCAACGAGAATTAATCCCTGCACCTCTTGTTTGTGAGGGTAACACATTAACCATTTTGTCAATCACCAATCCAATAAGGAATTACTAACAACTGGCTGTCTATAATTTTATACCTTTTAAGGCTTAGATGATATTATGCAAGTCAGTGTCTGTGCTTTACACTTCTGCTACCAGGTGCTTTATTTTGGTGTTTTGCACTTTCACAGTCCTGCTGCTTTGAGGCTAGTTGTGGGTACAAAAATACCAACAGGACTGTAGCTTATTTTTCCTAATTCCTTTTGCTTCTGTCACTTACCCATTCCACATGTTCATAGGGTCACAAATTAGTATTAGGTGAACTGCCTTTGTGGGCCATTTTAAGCTAATTACCCCATGTGAGAATCAAACCTGCACTTTGTGTCTGTAAGGTAAACATCTTAAATATTATGCCAGTCTCCCACCCCTTTCCTGTCTCTTTCTACTGCTTTCCTTCTATATCTACTATTTTCAATCTGTTGCCTATCCACTCTTCCCTCTTTCTGCTGGTTTCCTTCTACATCAGCAATATGTGCTATTTTCCTAACTGAAATGGCTTCCATTGCCCCCTCTCCACATTCTACTTCCAGGACATAATCCCCTCTCCCCACCCTAACACATACTGCCTTTTCCTTACATCTTCATTGCGTCTGGCCAGGTCTGCATTGTGTTTTCAGTTAGAGAAGGACTTTGCCATATTTAATGCCTAGTGGCACAACTATTCTATTTTCCACTGCAATCAACCAACCAGGACTACACCTATAATTTGTAGTTGCAATGCACTGCATCACCTCACCTTCTTTCTTCTCTTCCCTCTCCGGGCACTATACTGCATACTCTGCATATGGCCAGCTTTCCTACTACTAGCAGTATTTATTTTCTATTGGCTAGCTATGATCTATAGCACACAAGCTTTCTCTTTGATTTCAAATGTAGTGATCTCTCTCACTGTCAAACAATGTTGTAACCAGTCTACCCAATAGATTTTACTATAGGCAAGCACTGCCATAACCAGTTCTAACCTACGTTACTAAATATCATTCAGTTCTATTGTGCTGATAGGGGTGTCTACCATATTAAAAGACATGACTGACCATTCAAATCTTGTAACTTACATGTTTTACTCCCACTACACTCTGGGCTACCCTTGTTGAATTAGTAAAAATTGAGAGTCCATGTGAGTTTATTTAAAGCAGAGTACTTTCTAACTTTAGACCTTTATTCCTTCTCATTACAGCTTAAATTCTGTATTTCTTGCGCTTAACAACTCCTAGCTGTTACACTCATTTTAGTCCTCTGCTAGCTATTTATTTTTTTTATAGAGCCAAGAACACTGCTACTTCACTGGTTCTACAAAATAAGGATTCCAACTCTGGAAGTCATTGGTCCACAGAACACAGTGTGGGCACAAAAAGACAGCAGTCATCTCGGAATCCTGTTTGTACTAGCTGCAAACTTCTGCTGCATCCCTTGTAAAGACTAGAAAAATCTGTAAGATAATCCTTCTGTTCTATTACAGGAAGATCCTGTGGATAGAACTGTGCGGGAAGTCCCAGTTTTTAAACATAAAATTGGATTTCTTAAGTTTTTTTGCTGAGGAATGCTCCTCTCTGTTAGTACAACCCTCAGGGGAAAAGTCTGCTCCCTAGCAAACAGTCACTGGCACATATTCTGTGCTCAACCCTTCTCACTAAATTCCCTCACCTCAATCTGACTACAGTTTCATTTGTTCTATATTTCCAACTTCCATCTCAGGCCAGGTCAACCCCAACTCTCTTCTCACGTAACCATTTTAATGCTCGGCTCTTATCCCCTGGTTTAAACCACACACACACACAGACAGGCATTCAAGACAGACAGACAAGCACACAGGATTTACATTTGCACTACTCAACATACTGAAAGACTGATTGCTTTTGGTTAGCCATACCTTTCTGGGTGGGTGAAACCCACTCTGTTAATCCTTGCTAATGCTCAAGCTTGCTACATTCCTCGATCATACCCCCAAATTCCACACACACAGCATCCTTCTCTAGCTTTATAGGCTTCTGGTACTTCTCCCACTCTGTGAACCAACCAGATTTCACTTATCTCACTCTCCAAAGCTCCATCCATAAATCCCAACCTCTCCCACAACACTCTCTTCCAGTCTCTCTGCTACAATCCTTCTATTCATTACAGAACTACTTCAGCCAACCCCAATCCAATCCCTCCTCTCAATTCTCCATCCCAGCTATACAAACTTAACTATTTACAGCACAACCCTCCTTCTCCTTTCCTCCACTCAGCCACTCTGATCCAAAACCAGGAAGTACACGTGGAAGATGGTGCAGAGGATTAAAGCTGTGAGCTGTTAACAAGCTACTTCCTGTGATAGAGGGTTTGAGACCCTCAGCCTTCATTTGCCTACAGTCTGACCTTGAACAAGTCAATTAACCTGACAGGCATCAGGGCAACTGAGAGATTTAGGGTAAACACATTCATGCACTCATGGACTGCATGCCTAGTAACTAACCTACGAACCTATGTCAGTCTTTTTCCTCCTTTGTTTGCCATCCCCTCAAACCAGCTCCTCCTCCAAAAGCTTCCTTTACTTTTTTTGAACACCATTCTAAACAAACCTAGTTCCCATTAAATTATTCCTCTACCTCTCTACTCTCTCCCCTTTCAAATCCAATACTCCACATAAACTAGGCCCCGCAGAGAATAACCTACTATAATGCTGCTCAGCAAAATATTACTCCCTCCCCTACTTCTACTACTCTATTTTACCACACGCCACTTCCTCTTCCACAAATTCTGTCCTTCACTCCAAAACTTATACTACACGTAACCACAGCACATACACACAAATCAAACTCGTGATTTTATCTCACCATCCTTATTCCAACATACTGCCATCACTCAAACTGCATTCTACTAAAACTACGGGTTAAACAAACACAGAACCAAAGACATTATCCCTTATCTATCAACCACTACACCACTTACTCTGTCTAGTGACATTCACCCAAACACTGGCTCCAAACAACTCACTCTATCAACCACCATACCACTTACTGTGGTGAAAGTCATCCAAATACTGGCTCCAAACAGCTCATCCTTTATTTACTAACGACCAGATCACTTACTCTGTCTGGTGACATTCACCCAAATACCGACCCTTCCCTATAGTTACCTTCCATTCTACAAAACCAGCTGCAACAATACAAACACAATGCCTCCAGCTGCACTATTACTTCACCAGATAAACTGCCAAAGGCTAGACAAAGTTCCAGAGCTTTACTGTGGGCTATCTCACTACTCCTCTTATGTCTTTGTACTAAATGAAACGTTGATAAAGCCTACCATAAAACGTGAAGCAATACTACCTCAAGGCTGTAACAACCTAAGGCTAGACAGCACAAAAAATCTGGCAGCACTCCACTTGGCCTCCAACCTTTAAAATAGAGAACTTCTGCTCCCTCTCTCTCTCAAAAGTTAACTGCAAAAGTGTCTGCCTTGTTGCACATACATTCCCTAGGCAATACCAGCTTAACTGAGAAAGTCATTTTTATCCTGGCTATCCACCAACATCACTCAAAAACACCACTCTAGGTGACTTGAATATAGACCAGCCACTCATCTTTTCCTTTCACTCCACACCTGCCATTAATCTGCATGACTTTTCTCAACTTATCAAATACAATAACTTACTAGGTCTTCACAACAGACACTAACAAAATTATCTCCACTGGCACCATCCTCAACTCTATAAGAGATCTCCTACTTACCTTTATATACAGGCTATCCATTAATTCCGCAAAAAATCAATGCAGTGCTCTCTGCAACACATCCAAGTTTGACAAATATGCTTTCACTGAAACATTTAGACTATGTAGCTGGCATATACTAAAACAATTCCTCTAGATGACGTTGCCACATACTTTAACAAAACGTTTCTCACAATACTAAACCAAGTGGTCCCAACCAGACACAAAACAGTAAAATTCAACTGAACACCATGGCCTTCCACAGCCACTAATCAACTTATGAGATTATGTGACAAAGTATGGAAATTATGGCTTCAATGTAAAACTCAACCCAACCTGAAATATTGTTTGTTTGTGTCTTTCGGCTTTTCCCGGTTAGAGGTCACCACAGCGGAACTCCGGTCCGCTAATGATTGGCAGTAGATTTTTATGTGCTGGCTTGCCAGGCCTAACGCACAACCTTCACCAAAGGAACGCCCATTCACGCATGTCGCCACACAGAAGACGCTCTAACTGAGAATCGAACGGGCAACGTCTAACAGTGAGGCGACAACGCTACCACAGCACCACCATCGCAGCAACCTGAAATATTGTACAGAACAAAATGAAAAAAACACAATACATCTGACATAAAATCATTTTACAACTCCATCCAAGCCTCTCATAAAGAACCCAAAGCTGTTCTTGGCCTCTCTCATTAAGTTAGTAAACCTTAAACTATCCCCATCCACATCTACAACCACACACATGCTATATCTGCCCAATTTAATGTGCATGTCATTTATTTGCATCTGGTTACTGGGGAAGTCTGACAGGGTAGAAGCCCATTTCCAGCACAGTCCTGGGGAGCATAGCTCAGAAGTATTACACAATAATTTAAGAATAATAATTTTACAGTCTTTAAATAATACAAAAAAACCCCAAACAAATACAGTTCACATAACTGCACCAAATTAGGCACCGCATGAAAACAATGATCAAGAAGGGCCTCACTGAGACAGATGCCTGGTGTCAGAGCCATGGTCTTGAGCTCAATGTCAAAAAGTGCACTGTCATCCCTTTTGGTAAAAACTCTGTACCCATGAACTACCACATAGGTGGCAGTCTACTTAATGCCGAATATGTGATAAGAGACCTTGGGACCCAGGTGGACAGTAGTCTCTCCTATGATAATCACATTGTCACAGTAGTCAGGAAATCCTTCTACGTGGCACACACATAGAAACACAAAACACACACCTACATTCGCGGAGGCTCTCAGTAAAAACCTGCCCAAGCAACAGGGACCTCCAAAGCAGAAACACAAGCAACCTCCACCCCCCCAACACAACCCAAATGACACATAGCCCACAAACTCAGTGTGCCACTCAACCACAGCCCATAAGGCATAACAACGTACACAACACTCTAGTCATAGGTGACTCTATAGTCAGGCACACTGATGTTCCACTCACTAGGCTAAACAAGGAGAAAGTTACTGTCAGCTGCCTGTCGCGTGCCAGGACCCACCACATAACGCATGCACTCAGGTCACTCCACAACAAGTACAAATATGACTCTGTCACTGTCCATGTTGGTGTGAATGACCTGAGATGTACCTCCCTGGACTACATGAAAAGGGACATGGAGGAGATGTCCGATCTTGTAGCCCAGGCAGGTATGACCCTACCCCTGAGTAGCATCCTGCCATCACCCAGAATGATACCACAGTACAAGGGCAAAATGACTGACTTCAACAATTGGCTAAGCTTCTGGTGTCATTCTAAGGGGATCCAGTATCTGTCTGCCTGGGATGACATGATTGACAAACCACTATGCTTTGCCAGAGATGGCTTGCACCTGTCGCCCCTGGGATTCTGGATACTGGCTAAGGCTCTAGCCACCCCTATCGTGCCTTTTTTTGGCAAGGTTCAAATGACAAATTCACCACTGTAACAGGTACAAACAAGCAGAATCTGAGGGTATTGCTACTCAATGCTAGAAGTCTAAACCTCAGAATGCACTCACTCGAGGCACTCCTTAAAATGGAGAACATAGACATCTGTGCAGTGGCAGAGACCTGGTTCAAGGCTCCAGAGAGTAACCCTGCATTACCAGGCTATAATTCATACCACACCTTTCGGCCACCTAACCTGGACCGAAACACTGAAGGCGGAGGCGTGTCCATATTCATTAAGGATATCCACACCTCCAGGCTAGTTGCTCAGCATAAAGCATCCAAGATTATCCAAGTGCAACTAACTCTGGGCAAGACCGCAATCCAAATTGTAGCTTGCTACAGATTCCCCACCATGCCCCAGGATTCCCACTCCTCATTTCTTGATACACTGGAAAATATTAGGGTACAACCTAACACCCTAATAATGGGCAATTTCAACTACCCCACCATTAACTGGGAAAACTATTCATGTACCAACCCTTGTGCTCAACGTTTTCTGGAATTCATAAATTCCAGTGCCTTGGATCAACTTATCCACACCCCCACCAGAGGCAGCAATATCCTAGACCTGGTTATTACCAACATGGGCAACCGGTGCTTCACACCAGAGGTCAATTCCTCTTTGGTCAGATACGACCACAAGCTAATCACTGTAGACATCCACCCCCCCCCCACACCCCCATTAGGGAAACCACCGTAAAAAAGTTCTCCAAAGCCAACTTCACGCTTCATAAGACAGAAGTGGCAAACTTCACAACACCCATGCTGACGGAAAATAGAGGTATGACTGCTGAATCCTACACAAATGTACTGTGCATGGATTGTGCAATCCCTAAGAGAACCAAGATGCTATCCTCCAAAAAAAGGAAGCTAATCTGGTGGTCCCCTGCCATAAACAAACTCTACAACAGAAGAAAGAAACTGTTGCAAAAAAAGAGTAAAATCCCATGATTGGAGAAACTCCCTGGTCAGCCTCAGTAAGAAGCTGACATCCCTCATAAAATCCTCCAAAGCTAGTTACGAAAACAAAATTGACACTGATTCTTAAAGACAGCCACAAAGCATTCTATAGCTATGTCAAGAATCTCAATGGCAACACTCAGATCTGCTCTGAGTTACAGCACAATGGCACTAAATATACAGAACCAACTGATATTGCCAACACCCTGGCAGATAGGTTCAGTGCTAACTTTACCCCCTCTCATCCCGTAAAAGGCCCATCTCTATACCGGAAGAATGCAAAGTTCCTGTAATCACGACTGCACAGGTAAAAAAAAAAAAAACTCTCCAAAGCCAAGAACACAGCATCCATGGGACCTGACAACATCCCAGGCTGTGTTCTACATGAACTACAGAACAAACTGGCACCCCACCTAAGTACCACGTTCAATCATAGCCTCACCTCAGGATATGTGTCCACTTAATGGCGCACAGCGACGGTTATCCCACTCCACAAAGGGGGAGCCACCATGGACCCTGGAAACTACCACCCCATTAGCCTGATGAGCCTGGTCTGCAAGGCTATGGAATGTATCATCATGGAATTTATAAACAATGACATTGGTAATCTCCAAACTCAGGACTCCACCCAGCTCGGGTTTGTAATAGGCAGATCATGTCTCCTAAACCTGATACACTTCTTTGAAGCAGTCACCAAAGCCGTAGATGAGGGTAAGGTGGTTCACAAAGCCTATCTAGATCTCGCCAAGGCTTTCAACACCATTCCCCCACTCTGGAATTATAGATAAACTCACTAAACTAGGTATAAATCCCTATGTCACAAGATGAGTTGCCAACTGGCTCACTGACAGAAACCACACAGTTTTATACCTAGGATATTCTGAAGTCATAGAAGAGGCCTGACGAAAAGCGCTTTATGTGATGTTTTGTAATAAACAGTACGTTAATTCATCGTGCTTGCAGGATTTATTTGGGCAGTTGGATACACTGTGGTGCTTCTTCTTTTGGGAGTACGGATCCAGTTTGTGTCTTAGCTTCGTCATGGAAGAGGTGACAGCATCCGGTGCAGAAATCTCAAGACTCTGGTATTCAGGCCGATTGAGAGCTACCTGCAGGCAGATAACCCAAATGTGATGACTGCAACAGTGAAACATGAAAAACATCTGACAGAAGGAAGGGAGTGAGTGAAGAAGGGACAGTAAGAAGATGTAAGATATGAAGAGGTATTTGTTCACATTTAGGGATATAGTTTACCTGGTGTTAAGCAAGAAAGTACAGTTGTGGACACTTACCATAAATGTAGATGTTTGAGTGTATTCACTGTTGCAGTCATCACATTTGGGTTATCTGCTTGCAGTAGTCCTCAGTCGGCCTGATTATCAAAGTCTTGGGTCCTGCGTCGGTTGCTGTCTCATCTTCCATGACGTCAGGTAGTCAGGGGTATAAAGCATGCAGCCGACGCCATTACATCAGTTTTTCTTGCCCCAGATGTCAGGTGCCCCCATAATGGGAAGCAATTATATACCAGGTTACACCTCCAACAAAAAAGCAAACACACTAAAAAGCTTTAAACATAGTAAACAAGAGTACAGGTATAGTCAACAGAAGTCAGGGGGCTGGAGGGAGGGTAACCAGGACTGCAACAGTGAATACACTCGAACATCTACATTTATGGTAAGTGTACACAACTGTACTATGTTCTTCGTGTTTCACTGTTGCAGTCATCACATCTGGGTAGATTCCCACAGCTAAGGATGGGAGGAGGTAATTAGATAGCATTAGGACCAGCTATAAGGCCCTGCAAGACTGCAGTAGCAAATCCAGCTCTGGATTTAGAAAAAAATTGGCAAGTGGTAATGCTTGGTGAAGTTATGTACAGAACTCTAGGTAACAGCTTCTAGGATATCCATGGTAGGGACACCTCTGAGAAAGGCTGCAGAGGCAGATGCAGCCCTGGTTGAATGTGGTCTTATCCCCTGTGGGGTAAGTTTTCCATGATGCTTATAGCAGAAATGAATGCAATGGCCTATCCACTTAGAAATGGTTTGCTTTGAAATGGCCTTCCCCTCTGCCCCTGCAGCAAATACAACCAGCAGCTGTTCAGATTTCCTGAGAGGCTTAGTCCTGTCCAAGTAAAACCTAAGTTGTCTGTGCACGTCCAAGG
Source organism: Protopterus annectens (assembly GCF_019279795.1). Lineage (NCBI taxonomy): Eukaryota > Metazoa > Chordata > Ceratodontiformes > Protopteridae > Protopterus > Protopterus annectens. The sequence continues at coordinate 1,699,060,529 of NC_056729.1, read as the reverse complement.
AGTGCAGTATTCGTTCCCCTTTGATCTGTGGATTAGAAAAGAAGGTTGGCAAATGAATAAACTGATTAAGGGCCACACTGGATACCACCCTTGGCATGAAGGAGGGATTGGTTCTAAGGGACACCCTGTCAGCATGAAAGATGATGAAAGGCTCCACTGCCATGAGGGCCTGTAATTCACACACCCTTCTTGATGAAGTGATGGCTAGAAGGAAGGTTGTTTTCCATTTTAACTTTGCATTTGCAGCTGGCGCAAAGGGAGGTAGAGTGAGCTTTTCCAATACAAAGTTAAGGTCCCAGGCTGGAGCAGGGACTCTCCTGGGTGGTCTTAAGCTTTTGGCCCCTCTGAGGAATTTCTTCAGCAGTGGATGAGAGAAGAAGAGTGGTTCTGTGTTGTAATGAGCTGACATGGCTGAGGCATGAATTTTGATGAAAGAGAAGGAAAGGCCCTTGTGAAGCATCTCAGTTAAGTAAGGATATGGGATAAACTGGACGCTCCTGTGCCCATCCCCTGAGTTTGGCTCCAGGAACAGAATCTTTTCCATTTTTCAGCGTAGGATTTTCTAGTACTAGGCCTCCTTGCCTCCAGGATGACATCCATTACTTGCTTACTGACAGATGGTAACGGAGAGATCAGGTAATTAGCCAGGCTGCCAGGTTCAGGGTTTAAAGTTGTGGGTGCAGAATCTGGCCCCCCCTGCTGGGACAGCAGGGCAGAGGTCTGAGGCAGGTGCCATGGTGCCAGCAGTGACACACAGCACAAGAGGGGATACCCAGTGTTGGCGTGGCTAGTCTGGTGCAATCAGTATTGTCCTTGGTTTGTCCGGTTTGATCTTTAGTAGTACCTTGGAGAGGAGAGGCAGAGGGGGAAAGGCATAAACTGATAGGATTTTCCAGGTGAAGGACAGGGCATCCACTTTCCAAGCTTGTGGGGAGTCCTTATGCAGAATTTGTCCAATTGGTAGTTCTGGGGGGAGGCAAACTGGAATATCTCTGGGCTCCCCCATTTGTTTCTCAACATGTTGAATATCTTTGGTTCCAGTTACCACTCGTGAGTTCATGAGATTTCTGCTTAGGTCATCTTCCAGTGTATTTAGCTTTCCTGGCAGGAACTGAGCCTGTAGGTGCACTTGGTAGCTCAAGGTTGTGTTCCACAGAGCCATGGCTAGTCTGCAGAGAGGGTATGAGTGGGTTCCACCCTGCTTGTTTATGTACCACATAACAGTGGTGTTGTCCGTCTTTACCAATAATTGTCATGGAAGAATGTGGTCTTGAAGGCTGTCAGAGCATTCTGTACAGCTAACATTTCTTTTTGATTGATATGCAAGTGCATTTGATTTGGATTCCATTTGCCTTGAATGCACTACCCTGCAAAGTGAGCCCCCCTTGCGCAGTCTGATGCGTCTATTGTTAGGGTTTGGGCAGCAGAGGTTCGAGTGAATGGCAGTCCCTTGTTTTGGTGGCAGGCCTCTACCCACCAAAGGAACTTTATCTGTAGACAAGGTATGATAGGAATCATTGATTCTAGATCCTGGGAATGTTGACACCATAGGCTTTTTAGATACCATTGTAGTTTCCTCATATGCAGTATTGCATATGGAATTAGTAGAATGCAAGAGGCCATGAACCCCAGGGCTTGCAGTATTTTCCTTGCAGACAGCTGGGTCTTGGTGGCCAGTAGTTTGCAGTAGACTGTCAACTGAATTTGTTTCTCTGGCGTGAAGTAGGCCATCTGTGAAGTTGTATTCAAGCTTGCTCCCAGGAATACAATTTGTTGGCTGGGTACAAGATGTGATTTATTTTCGTTTATGGTGTACCCCAGAGATGTTAGCAATTTCTTTACAAATGCCAGATGATTTAAATAGTATGTCCTGGCTTTCTGCCTGAATTAGACAATCGTCCAGGTATGGGTATATTTGAATATTTCTTTGCCTGCAAAATGCAATGACTGGAGCTAGGCACTTAGTGAATACCCTGGGCGCAGTAGATAAGCCAAAGGGCAGTGCAGAGAACTGATAGTGCATGTAGCCTGCTTTGAAGCATAGGTATCTTCTGCAAGATTCCCTTACTGGGATGTGCAGGTAGGCTTCCTTTAAATCCAGTGTTGCCAACCACGCATCTTTGCCTAGCATGGGAAGCAGCTGATGAAGAGTTAGCATCTTGAATTTTGGGATTACCAAAAATGTGTTTAGGATAGACAGGTCCAGGATAGAACACCAGGAATTGTCTTTTCTGGGTACCAAAAAGTCACAGAACAAAAACTGGAGCAGGAATGAAGGACTTGAGCACAGCTCGAACAGTACAAACAGAAAAAATCTTTTAATGAATAAAACAATGTGAACAACTTCACTGGTTAAGCGCTTTCATCTGTTTGGATACAGACTTCATCAGAACCGGTATTTTGAGAATACCCATAGTTTAAATAGCAACTTTGGTGCCAAAACTTATCAGTCACTTAAAGAAACATCATCCTATATCACACTGATGTAAGATAGCCAAACTAACACTATAATATACTGTTGTAATTCATTAAAATATTCATTAAAATAATCACATATATAATACATTATTAAATGGCAGTATGAAATACATTTTCATATTCCTCTAATCTAGTACATAAGTCCTGTTTGAGATGCAATGTATGTAATTAATAATAAATATAATTAATAATAAATATAATAAATAAGATACATTTCATATAGTATATCCAATACAAATAATTATGATATATCCAATAAAACTACTTTATTTAAAATATTTAAAATCTTTAAAATCATGTGCTCTTATAAAACCTCATAATAATAAAATGTTGTGACCTATTGTGTCTATCAAATGAATACAAAATATACTAGCTAATGGCTAAAAAAGGTTTGATACTAATACTTTCATTAATACCCGGATATCTAGTGGCATCTGTAAGTATTTGCCACTTACTTTCTTTGCACGCCAACAACATTTTCCAATTTCCTCCTTGAATATAGCTGTCTACCTGATCAATAATGGAAAATTTAAAATAATGTTGTTCCCCTTTGTCATGTAAATGTTTATACAATGCATTATTCATATCTTTAACTTGAATTTTATAGTAGTGTTCGTAAATACGTTTTTTTATTTGTCTCTCTGTTTTACCTATATAAAATGCTGGGCAGGCCATGCACGTAGCTAAATAAACTACCTACTTGGTATTGCAATTGCCTGCCCTGCATCTCACATATGTCTTGTTAATATCATCAAGTTTAATGCCTATCACTTCATTAATTCGCCCACACTGTTTGCAAGATCCACATTTGGTAGTCCCTTTTGTTGTTTTCTTTGGTTTGACATATGTGTTTGCTTTTTCCAATAACCTTTTTATATTTGGAGCCGTTTTGTACACAAAGTGCGGGTTGCTACCCAGTCTTGTACCTATATTTTCCGATACTGTAATTAAATCCCAATGCCTATTTACTATATCCTTAATTAGGTTCACATAAGGTGTGTACATTAAACACACACTCTATTTCTACCTTCATATGCCAAATCATTATTTTTAATATTAATGTCCACTCCGGTTTTTAAATATTTACCTAATAATGGTATATATTTACTACCCCATTGTTTTTTTATATAGTCTGTAACATCTTTCAACATACTCAATGGGTATCCCCTATTACTGAACATATTAGAAATAAACTCCAATTCTGCTTCCATAACTTCCTTAGTGGATGACATACGTGCCGCTCTGATGCACTGTCCCTTAAAGACATTTTTAAACATATACGGTGGATGGTTGCTATTAAATTCTATATAATCATTTGAGAATGTGTTTTTCCTGTAAATCCTGGATGCAAATCCTCCACTAGAATGGCTTATGTACGTGTCTAAATAAGAGATACCCTTTTCACTTATGTTGTAAGTGAATCTAAGAAAATCCGTCGTACCATTAATATATTCAATGAATTCACTAATTTTCTCTTTTGGACCGCTCCATAAAATAAATAAATTGTCTAAAAACCTAACATAAAATGCAATGTCTGAGTAAAATCTACTATTAAACAGATGTACAGACTCCCATTCCAACATAACAAGATTAGCAAAAATGGGGGCACAAGAGGCCCCCATTGCCACACCTCTACTCTGCCTGAAATATTCGCCTTGAAATAATATAAAATTGTAATCAAGAACTAAGGCCATCATATCCATTATTAAGCTAATCTTGTCCCACCATAAGTTGGAATGATTCCTCAAGCTGTTGCTAAAATATTCAAGTCCAATTTCTTTGGGTATACTTGAAAATAAGTCCGTAACGTCAACTGTTAAGAAAATCAAATCTTCCTTCCACAAGTCTGCTGTTAACTTGCCTAAAAAATCCCAGGAATCTTTAATCAAATGGGGTATATTTTGATATACATGTTTAGTCCATCTATCAATAGCAACTCCCATGTTATATGTTTTGGATTTTGATCCTGAAATAATAGGTCTAAATGGAGGGTTTTGAATAGATTTGTGCACTTTGGGAATACCAATAATATTAGCCAATACTGGGTAATCTACCTTCAAATATGTATACGTCTCATTAGTTATTCTATTGTCAATCAAATATTCCTCTAGGGCCAAGTCAATCCTTTTGTATCCAATGTTGATTTGATTTATAGAAACCTCTTCATAATTACCTGACAAGTACAAAATATTGTGTATTTGTGCATTGTAATCAAAAGTATTGTAAATTACAATGCCACCCCCCCTTGTCTGGTTTCATTATTCTGATTTCATTATTATGCATTAATTGATTCAAACACAACCGTTCGTTGTATGTTAAATTATCATTAAAAACTTTGTAAACTACATTGCCTGTCTTTATGTTGTTATTCAACCAGTATATATCTTTACATACCATTTTTTCGAAGTTTGCTACCTGTGGATTGGAAACTGGAATATATGTAATTTTTTTAATAAGATCCTTACATCCTGTTGATTTCACATTCACATCATTTTGCCCAAATTGGATGGCTAAATTTAGCCTTCTACAATATAATTTGATTTCTTTAATAGTGTCTGCTACATTAAAGCCTATGTTCGGAATAAATTTCATACCCTTACTGAACAACGTGAAGAATTCCTGACTAATATCTATGTCAGTATAGTTGAACACATTAAAGCCATTGAAGGAATGTAAGATACCAAGTTCTGCATTCACTGCATCACTAACATCATTCCCATCTATTTCAAAACTGTTCTCACACAGAGAATACATGCTTGTTCCTTTGGGATAATGTGTAACTGTGTGACATTTAGTCTCATTCATTATTAACTTCCTCTCATCCTCATTAAATATATTCTTTTTTAATGTTCCCTCCTGTTCCATTGATTGTACTGCTTCTTGGGGGCTGGATAAAATCTGCCCCCTTGAAAATTTTCATCCCTATCCACATGCCTAGGTCCATTCCTGTAGCTACTGTGTCTCCCTTTCTCTACCGCAACTCTATCTTGTGGCCAAACATATGCCCTATTGTACTGATAATGTTCCTTGTCACATTGGATCTTCCTATTTTTTCTATTGTATACACTTGTTGCCTTATTTTCAGCTATATGAAATTGTTTATTGTAAAAATCCTTCCACTGCACAAGTGCACCGTCATTAATGATGTCCTCGTTTAATCTTTCTACTTCACTAACTAAACTAGACAGTTTCTCATCATTAGTTTTCATTAACAGTTTCATATAAGAAAAACCAAATCCATCAAACATTTTGTTAAATTCTTTCATAACATCAGTCTTGTATTCGATACCCAAAGGAAGCTTAAAAAATCTAAGTCCTTTGGGAACAACTTTTAAAGCTATACATTTAGCTAAATAGGCATTGTCAACTTTTATATTCTTGATTTGAAATAATTTTTTGCCCAACAGCATAATCATTTCTTTTATAGATTCATTTTCAATACTCAAATGTCTCCCATCACTTACAACATATGAATGTTCATCCACATTTACAAATTCATATTCGTCATATAAAAATAAGTCCATAACATCATTATTCTGGTTGTGGGCATATTTAAAGTCCCCACTTTTGTGCCCCAATGTTTTTTTAGATTTTAAATCTTTATATGGACTAGACATAATTTTATTCTGAGCAACAGTACCTTTTAAATGCTCGCTATGCACCTTCGTTGTTGCTGCATATGTTTTTACAGGCTGACGGCTTTTGGGACGAGCTCCTTTATGTTCCGCTTCATCCCTAGTGTGGAATAAGCTGAAGTCGAAAGTAAATTCAGTACCTGGTGACAAATTTATATTCGTATTGGTATTCTTTTTATTATAATCCATAGATTCTTGTAGCGATAGAACACCGCCCTGCTCCACATCCATCTGCCCATTTGGGATATCGATATGAGTGCTGTTATCATTTCCTGTTGGTACATCAGAACATTTTCCGTAAGAGCATTTTGCTGAAGAGGTACGTTCAGCAACTGTACCTATTTGCGGAACCTCCGCAATGCGACTGACTAATTCAATTAGTCTTGTTACTTCTGCCTGTAAAGTAGTGACATCTGCCCGAAGTGTCACGAAATCCTCCCTGTTCAATAAAGCTTGTGTCTCGTCTTTACTACCTGCCATACCAGCACAACAACTCTGAACCCAATTGCAACGATAGAACGACCAAAAAGTCACGGAACAAAAACTGGAGCAGGAATGAAGGACTTGAGCACAGCTCGAACAGTACGAACAGAAAAAATCTTTTAATGAATAAAACAATGTGAACAACTTCACTGGTTAAGCGCTTTCATCTGTTTGGATACAGACTTCATCAGAACCGGTATTTTGAGAATACCCATAGTTTAAATAGCAACTTTGGCGCCAAAACGTATCAGTCACTTAAAGAAACATCATCCTATATCACATTCATATGTTGTAAGTGATGGGAGACATTTGAGTATTGAAAATGAATCTATAAAAGAAATGATTATGTTGTTGGGCAAAAAATTATTTCAAATCAAGAATATAAAAATTGACAATGCCTATTTAGCTAAATGTATAGCTTTAAAAGTTGTTCCCAAAGGACTTAGATTTTTTAAGCTTCCTTTGGATATCGAATACAAGACTGATGTTATGAAAGAATTTAACAAAATGTTTGATGGATTTGGTTTTTCTTATATGAAACTGTTAATGAAAACTAATGATGAGAAACTGTCTAGTTTAGTTAGTGAAGTAGAAAGATTAAACGAGGACATCATTAATGATGGTGCACTTGTGCAGTGGAAGGATTTTTACAATAAACAATTTCATATAGCTGAAAATAAGGCAACAAGTGTATACAATAGAAAAAATAGGAAGATCCAACGTGACAAGGAACATTATCAGTACAATAGGGCATATGTTTGGCCACAAGATAGAGTTGCGGTAGAGAAAGGGAGACACAGTAGCTACAGGAATGGACCTAGGCATGTGGATAGGGATGAAAATTTTCAAGGGGGCAGATTTTATCCAGCCCCAAGAAGCAGTACAATCAATGGAACAGGAGGAACATTAAAAAAGAATATATTTAATGAGGATGAGAGGAAGTTAATAATGAATGAGACTAAATGTCACACAGTTACACATTATCCCAAAGGAACAAGCATGTATTCTCTGTGTGAGAACAGTTTTGAAATAGATGGGAATGATGTTAGTGATGCAGTGAATGCAGAACTTGGTATCTTACATTCCTTCAATGGCTTTAATGTGTTCAACTATACTGACATAGATATTAGTCAGGAATTCTTCACGTTGTTCAGTAAGGGTATGAAATTTATTCCGAACATAGGCTTTAATGTAGCAGACACTATTAAAGAAATCAAATTATATTGTAGAAGGCTAAATTTAGCCATCCAATTTGGGCAAAATGATGTGAATGTGAAATCAACAGGATGTAAGGATCTTATTAAAAAAAGTACATATATTCCAGTTTCCAATCCACAGGTAGCAAACTTCGAAAAAATGGTATGTAAAGATATACACTGGTTGAATAACAACATAAAGACAGGCAATGTATTTTACAAAGTTTTTAATGATAATTTAACATACAACAAACGGTTGTGTTTGAATCAATTAATGCATAATAATGAAATCAGAATAATGAAACCAGACAAGGGGGGTGGCATTGTAATTTACAATACTTTTGATTACAATGCACAAATACACAATATTTTGTACTTGTCAGGTAATTATGAAGAGGTTTCTATAAATCAAATCAACATTGGATACAAAAGGATTGACTTGGCCCTAGAGGAATATTTGATTGACAATAGAATAACTAATGAGACGTATACATATTTGAAGGTAGATTACCCAGTATTGGCTAATATTATTGGTATTCCCAAAGTGCACAAATCTATTCAAAACCCTCCATTTAGACCTATTATTTCAGGATCAAAATCCAAAACATATAACATGGGAGTTGCTATTGATAGATGGACTAAACATGTATATCAAAATATACCCCATTTGATTAAAGATTCCTGGGATTTTTTAGGCAAGTTAACAGCAGACTTGTGGAAGGAAGATTTGATTTTCTTAACAATTGACGTTACGGACTTATTTTCAAGTATACCCAAAGAAATTGGACTTGAATATTTTAGCAACATCTTGAGGAATCATTCCAACTTATGCTGGGACAAGATTAGCTTAATAATGGATATGATGGCCTTAGTTCTTGATTACAATTTTATATTATTTCAAGGCGAATATTTCAGGCAGAGTAGAGGTGTGGCAATGGGGGCCTCTTGTGCCCCCATTTTTGCTAATCTTGTTATGTTGGAATGGGAGTCTGTACATCTGTTTAATAGTAGATTTTACTCAGACATTGCATTTTATGTTAGGTTTTTAGACGATTTATTTTATGGAGAGGTCCAAAAGAGAAAATTAGTGAATTCATTGAATATATTAATGGTACGACGGATTTTCTTAGATTCACTTACAACATAAGTAAAAAGGGTATCTCTTATTTAGACACGTACATAAGCCATTCTAGTGGAGGATTTGCATCCAGGATTTACAGGAAAAACACATTCTCAAATGATTATATAGAATTTAATAGCAACCATCCACCGTATATGTTTAAAAATGTCTTTAAGGGACAATGCATCAGAGCGGCACGTATGTCATCCACTAAGGAAGTTATGGAAGCAGAATTGGAGTTTATTTCTAATATGTTCAGTAATAGGGGATACCCATTGAGTATGTTGAAAGATGTTACAGACTATATAAAAAAACAATGGGGTAGTAAATATATACCATTATTAGGTAAATATTTAAAAACCGGAGTGGACATTAATATTAAAAATAATGATTTGGCATATGAAGGTAGAAATAGAGTGTGTGTTTCAATGTACACACCTTATGTGAACCTAATTAAGGATATAGTAAATAGGCATTGGGATTTAATTACAGTATCGGAAAATATAGGTACAAGACTGGGTAGCAACCCGCACTTTGTGTACAAAACGGCTCCAAATATAAAAAGGTTATTGGAAAAAGCAAACACATATGTCAAACCAAAGAAAACAACAAAAGGGACTACCAAATGTGGATCTTGCAAACAGTGTGGGCGAATTAATGAAGTGATAGGCATTAAACTTGATGATATTAACAAGACATATGTGAGATGCAGGGCAGGCAATTGCAATACCAAGCAGGTAGTTTATTTAGCTATGTGCATGGCCTGCCCAGCATTTTATATAGGTAAAACAGAGAGACAAATAAAAAAACGTATTTACGAACACTACTATAAAATTCAAGTTAAAGATATGAATAATGCATTGTATAAACATTTACATGACAAAGGGGAACAACATTATTTTAAATTTTCCATTATTGATCAGGTAGACAGCTACATTCAAGGAGGAAATTGGAAAATGTTGTTGGCGTGCAAAGAAAGTAAGTGGCAAATACTTACAGATGCCACTAGATATCCGGGTATTAATGAAAGTATTAGTATCAAACCTTTTTTAGCCATTAGCTAGTATATTTTGTATTCATTTGATAGACACAATAGGTCACAACATTTTATTATTATGAGGTTTTATAAGAGCACATGATTTTAAAGATTTTAAATATTTTAAATAAAGTAGTTTTATTGGATATATCATAATTATTTGTATTGGATATACTATATGAAATGTATCATATTTATTATATTTATTATTAATTATATTTATTAATTACATACATTGCATCTCAAACAGGACTTATGTACTAGATTAGAGGAATATGAAAATGTATTTCATACTGCCATTTAATAATGTATTATATATGTGATTATTTTAATGAATATTTTAATGAATTACAACAGTATATTATAGTGTTAGTTTGGCTATCTTACATCAATGTGATATAGGATGATGTTTCTTTAAGTGACTGATAAGTTTTGGCGCCAAAGTTGCCATTTAAACTATGGGTATTCTCAAAATACCGGTTCTGATGAAGTCTGTATCCAAACAGATGAAAGCGCTTAACCAGTGAAGTTGTTCACATTGTTTTATTCATTAAAAGATTTTTTCTGTTCGTACTGTTCGAGCTGTGCTCAAGTCCTTCATTCCTGCTCCAGTTTTTGTTCCGTGACTTTTTGGTCGTTCTATCGTTGCAGTTGGGTTCAGAGTTTTCTGGGTACCAGGAAAAGTCTTGAGTAGAAAAGTACAGTTGTGCGCCAACCACAAATGTAGATGTTCGAGTGTATTCACTGTTGCAGTCATTACACTTGGTTATCCTGCTGGCAGGCTACCCGTAGTCGGCCTGAATTCCAAAGTCTAGGTCCGACGTCGGTTGCTGTCACCTCTTCACTGACGTCAGTGCGCCAGGGGTAAAAAAGATGCAGCCGACGCCATTTTCTTCAGTTTTTCTTGCCCCAGATGTCAGGTGTTCCCAAAAGGGAAGGCTAAAAAATCTGCCAATAAAAATGCATGCACTCACATAAACATTACCTTTATCTACAAGCAAATACACCACATAGGTTGTATAGAATAGAGAAGTACAAATAAGTCCCAGCAAAGAAAGGGGGATGGTGGGAGGGCAACCTGGACTGCAAAAGTGAATACACTTGAACATCTACATTTATGGTAGGTACACAACTGTACTATGTTCATTGTTTCACTGTTGCAGTCATTACACTTGGGTTGAATCCCAAAGCTGAGGTTGGGTGGCTGGACCTAAATAGAATTAGGAGTCGCTATGAGGCCCTGCAGAACTGCAGTGGCAAAGCCTGCTCTGGATTTAGAGTAAAGAGGTAAGTGGTAGTGCTTTGTAAAAGTATGCACTGAAGTCCAAGTTGCATCCTCCAAAATGTCCTTGGTTGGTACTCCTCTGAGGAAGGCTACTGAAGTGGCTGCTGCTCTGGTTGAATGTGGCCTAATGCCCTTAGGCATTTGCCATGTTGTGAATAGCAGAAACGAATGTAGTGGCCTATCCATTTTGAAATAGTCTGCTTAGAGATAGATTTTCCTTGCGATCCTGCAGCATATACCGCTAAGAGTTGCTCAGACTTCCTGAAAGCTTTAGTTTTGTCCAAGTAGAAGCGTAGCTGTCTGTGTATGTCCAAAGAATGCAGAAGTCTCTCCCCCTTATTCTGTGGGTTTGGATAAAAGGTAGGCAAATGAATGGTTTGGTTAAGAGCCACACTGGACACTACCTTAGGCATAAATGTTGGGTTTGTCCTCAGAGAAACCCTGTCCGGATGGAAAATTATAAAAAGGTTCCACAGCCATTAGTGCCTGTAACTCCGAGACTCTTCTTGCTGAAGTTATTGCTAGGAGCAGAGCTGTTTTCCATGATAAGAATTTTATCTCAGCTGTATTGGCTGGCTCAAAAGGAGGCAGTATGAGCTTTTTCAAGACAAAATTGAGGTCCCATGCAGGTATTGGCGCTCTCCTTGGAGGTCTTATGTTTTTGGCCCCTCTGAGGTACTGCCTTAGCAGTGGATGTGAAAAAATAGGTGGGTCCATATTGTAATGAGATGAACTGGCAGAGGCATGGATCTTAATTGATGAGAAGGATAGGCCTTTGTCCAGCATCTCAGTTAGGTATTGTAAAATCTGAGGAATGTTTGGTACACGCATATCAATTCCTTCTGCCTGGTTCCAAGCACAGAATCTCTTCCATTTTTCTGCATAAGATTTTCTGGTGCTGGGTCTCCTGGCCTCCAAAATAACATCCATAACTGCTTTAGAGAGAGGTGTGTTCTGAATGGTTACATTATCTGCCATGCAGCCAGATTTAGGGTTCTGAGTTGGCTGTGCAGGATCTGATTGTTTTGCTGGGTCAGTAAATGAGGAATTTGAGGTAAAGTCCTGGCTGGGCCTTGAGACAAGCTCTTTAGGATTGGGTACCAGTGCTGGCGTGGCCAGTCTGGGGCAATCAGTATCATTTTTGGCTTCTCTTGTCTGACCTTTAGGAGTACCTTGGGGAGGAGAGGCAGTGGCGGAAAGGCATATACTGCAAGGGTTTTCCAGCTGAATGATAGAGCATCCACTTTCCATGCTTGCTTGTGATAAGTCCTTGTGCAGAATCTCTGTAGTTGGCAGTTGTGAGGGGAGGGAAATAGATCTATGTCTGGGCATCCCCATTTCCTTGTTATCATGCTGAAGATTTGTAGATCTAGTTTCCACTCGTGGGAATCCATGAGGTTTCTGTTTAGTTCGTCTGCCAGAGTATTTGTCGTTCCTGGCAGGAATTGTGCTTCCAGATGTACTTGATAAGTCAATGCTGTGTTCCACAAAGTCATGGCTTGTCTGCAGAGGGGGTAGGAATGTGTTCCTCCCTGCTTATGTACCACGTGACTGTAGTATTGTCCGTCTTTATCAGCAGTTGTCCTGGATGAAGTAGTTCCCTGAAGGCTGTCAGGGCATTCTGAACAGCTAGCATATCTTTTTGATTGATATGAAGATGCATTTGGCTTGCGGGCCATGTGCCCTGAATACATTTTCCTGCCATGTGGGCCCCCCAGGCATAACCTGATACATCTGTTGTTAGTGTTTGCATGGCTGTGGGTAAACTGAATGGCTGTCTCTTGTTGTGGTGACAGGCCTGTGCCCACCATCAAAACTCCTGTTGCAGGCAGGGAATGAGGGTAATTAATGCTTCCAGGCTGTGGCAATGTTGAGTCCAAATACTTTTTAGATACCATTGTAGCTTCCTCATATGCAGTCTTGCATATGGAATTAGCAGAATGCAGGATGCCATGAAGTCCAAAGCCTGCAGAATTTTTCTTGCAGCTAACTGGGTCTTTGTTGCCAACATTTCGAAGTAAGAAGTCAGTTGTCTTTGTCTGGCATGAGATAAGCCATCTGCGCAGTTGTATGTAAGCTTGCACCCAGGAATATTATCTCTTGAGAGGGTACTAGTTTTGATTTATTTTCGTTTACTGTGTAACCTAGGCAAATTAGCAATCTTTTTACAAACGCCAGATGCTTCAGTAGAATGTCCTTATTCTCTGCTTGAATAAGGCAGTCGTCCAAGTAAGGATATACTTGAATTCCTCTTTGTCTGCAGAAAGCAATTACTGGTGCAGGCATTTTGTGAAGACCCTGGGCGCAGTAGATAAGCCAAAGGGCAGTGCAGAGAATTGGCAGTGCATTGAGCCAGCTATGAATCTGAGGTATCTTCTGCAAGATTGTCTGATTGGAACATGCAGGTATGCCTCTTTTAAGTCCAAAGTTACAAGCCAAGTCTTCTTGCCCAGCATGGGCAGAAGCTACTGCAGAGTCAAAATTTTGAATTTTGGAACGTCCAGAAAAGTGTTTAGAATAGACAGGTCCAGTATTGGTCTCCAGGCTTTGTCCTTTCTGGGTACCAAGAAAAGTCTTGAGTAAAATCCTTGTCCCTGCTCTTGCTGTGGTACTCGCTGAATGGCCCTCATGCCCATGAGGGATGAAACTTGCTTTTGTGCCTCTGCCCATTGATTGTGTGGCAGGTCTGGCATACCTTTTGCCTTTGGCAGGGTGTGGAAGTGGAACCTGTAGCCCTGAGACACTATATTCAAGACCCATTTGTCTTGGGTGATCATGTGCCAATTTTTTTGAAAAAAGTGTAGTTTTCCCCCTAAGGGGCTGTCAAAAGATAAGTGCTTGGTACTGGCAGAGGAAAGTCATTGGGACTGTTTCCTATATGGCTGTGATTTGTCTTCTCCACTTTTGGAGCCTGTATGAGCCTTGGGGCTGGGATCTGCCTCTAGGGCATCTGTATCTGCCTCTTTGTGGCCTGTCTGACACTGGAAAGGACCAATTCTTTGAAAGCCAGTTCCTGCTAAATCTGGGTGGCTGTACCTGTAAGAAATCCTTAACTGTCTGCATAGATTTTGCTTTATCCTCCATTTTCTTTAACACCTCTTCTGCCTTAACACCAAACAAAGTATCATGCTGTAATGGAGCATCCAATAATTTTGCTTTAACATGATCAGGTAGATTCTGTTCCTTTAACCAAGCATGTCTTCTAATGACAGAACCCGTAACCGCAGCCCTGCAAGAGGCCTCCAGTGAATCAAAACCACATTGCAAAGTATGCTTTCCCACTTGTTCAGCTGCATGCAATAAATCCTGCATTTCCTTGTTTTCAGGACATTCAGAATTTGTCAACATTTTCTGTTTTAACAGTGACAATAAGTATTGCTATTTAAGCATATGAAACTGACAATTTAAGGCCCTTACAGCCAGAGGTAGCAGAAGTGTAAACTTTCTTCCCCCATCTGTCCAGTGCCCTTGAATCCCTATCAAAGGGGACAGGTTTTTTTGCAGTGGAAGCCTTGACCCCTTTGGGACCCTGAGATATAGTTTCTGGGTCAGCAGCAGGGTTTTTATATAAATATTTATGAGAATCTGGAACCCTGTAGTATCTGTCTGGCTTAACAGGTGCACGGGGTAAAGAGTCAGGAGACAGGCTGGACTCTGAAAATACATCTACAATGTCTAGAACAGATGGAATAGCAAGAGGTCTGTGCTGAGGTAGTAAAAGGACGTCTCTGAGCCTTTTCTTAGATTCTGAGTAATCTTGGCTCTCCTAGTGAAAGTGCTCCCTCATGGTATGCAGGGTTTCCCCAAAAGAATAATCCTCAGGAGGAGAGGCTGAAGGAATAGATTCTTCAGCATCAGAATCCTCATAGGGAGGAAAAGAGTAACTCTGTTCAGAAGAGGAGTCAGAGGAAATGGAAACCTGATCTGAAGATTCATATTCTGTCTCTTGCCTAGGCCTCTTATCAGGAGGGGGATAGGAACCCCTGATCAAAGTAATTAGGTCTTCGGTCATTTTAAGCATCTGTTTTTTAGGCATAGAAGTCTGTCCAGGAGAATGTTGTACTTGTTTCTTTGTCTTTAGAGCTGCTTTAGTCTTTGCCTTTGAAGCTGAGGTTGGCTTTACATATAACTATGTAGGTCTGAAAACACCCTCAGAAGCCAAAGCCTGCTCAGCGGCTCCGGACCCATCTGAGGGAATAGTTTCCGAGTGTCCAATACCTTGAGTATCCAGAGGCCTAGGTGGCTCCACATGGGAGTCGGAAGTGACCTGTGGCTCTGAGGTAGCGGGCGTCAGGAGATGCGAAAGCGCCTCACTGAGAACCAGCGAACCGGCGACTGGCCTAGCGGAAGCCTCGTCGGTTTTGGACCTCGGATGCCTGTCCTTTTCCTTGCGCTTTTTATAAACTCCGGTCATCGGCTGTTCCGACGGCATTATATAATTAAATCTTCGGCCAAAGTAATGAAAGACAAAATCGTACTGACGCTTAATAGTGCGTTGGTTAAATCTAGCACAAAACTGACAGCTAGCAACGTTGTGGTCAGGGCCTAGGCAAGGAATACAGTAAGAATGAAAATCCTTACATCGGTCTGGAGCAAGAAAAAAAGTTTCCCCAACGGGGTACTTAGCTTTAATGAAGACTTCAGATCTGAAATTCGATTATGAAAATGTCAGGAGTCGGCTAACCGGCACTTGTGAACTGCTTTTGCTTCGGGCACCGCGCGGCAAGAAAGACTGGAGAAAATGGCGTCGGCTGCATCGTTTATACCCCTGGCGCACTGATGTCAGGGAAGAGGTGACAGCAACCAATGCCGGACCTCGACTTTGGAATTCAGGCCGACTGCGGGTAGTCTGCCAGCAGGATAACCCAAGTGTAATGACTGCAACAGTGAAACACAATGAACATCCCTTGTCCCTATTCTTCTGGGACAGGTTGAATAGCCCTGATGCTTAAAAGAGAGAGAACTTCCTTTTGAGCCTCTGCCCACTGATTTGGGGGTAGGTTTGGCCAACCATTTGCGGTTGGTAAGGAGTGGAAGTGGAATCTGCATCCTTGGGAAACTATATTTAAAACCCATTTGTCCTGGGTAATCATCATCATCTTCTTTCAGCTGTTCCCGTTAGGGGTCGCCACAGCGTACCACCTGTTTCCATTTCTTCCTGTCCTGTGCATCTTGCTCTGTCACACCAACCACCTGCATGTCCTCTCTCACCACATCCATAAACCTTATCTTAGGACTTCCTCTTTTCCTGTTACCTGGTAGCTTCATCCTTAGCATCTTTTTCCCAATATACTCAGCATCCCTCCTCAGCACATGTCCAAACCAACGTAATCTTGCCTCTCTGGCTTTGTCTCCGAACCTTCCAACCTGGGCTGACCCTCTAATATACTTATTCCTAATCCTGTCCACCCTCGTCACACCCAGTGCAAATCTTAACATCTTTAACTCTGCCACATCCAGCTCAAACTCCTGCCTTTTTGTCAGTGCCATTGTCTCCAACCCATATAACATAGCTGGACTCACTATCCTCTTGTAGACCTTCCCTTTCACTCTTGCAGGTACTCGTCTGTCACAAATCACTCCTGACACTCTTCTCCACCCACTCTATCCTGCCTGTACTCTCTTCTTCACCTCTCTTCCACACTCACCGTTACTCTGAACTACTGACCCCAAGTATTTAAACTCATCCACGTTCACCACCTCTACTCCTTGCATCCTCACCATTCTTCTATCCTCCCTCTCATTCACACACATATATTCTGTCTTAGTCCTGCTGACCTTCATTCCTCTTCTCTCTAGAGCATATCTCCATCTCTCCAGGGTCTCCTCCACCTGTTCCCTACTCTCACTACAGATCACAATGTCATCTGCAAACATCATAGTCCATGGGGACTCCTGTCTGATCTCGTCTGTCAACCTGTCCATCACCACTGCAAATAAGAAAGGACTCAGAGCTGATCCTTGAAGTAACCCCACCTCCACCTTAAACGCATCCGTCACTCTCACCGTAGACCTCACCGCTGTCACACTACCCTCGTACATATCTTGTACCACTCTTACATACTTCTCTGACACTCCTGACTTCCTCATACAATACCACAACTCCTCTCTAGGCACCATGTCATATGCTTTCTCGAAGTCTACAAAAACACATTGCAACTCCTTCGGACATTCTCTGTACTTCTCCATCAACACTCTCAGAACAAACATCGCATCTGTAGTGCTCTTTCCCGGCATGAAACCATACTGCTGTTCACTAATCATCATGTCCCTTCTTAACCTAGCTTCCACTACTCTTTCCCATAACTTCATGCTGTGACTGATCAATTTAATCCCTCTGTAGTTACTACAGCTCTGCACATCACCCTTATTCTTAAAAATCGGTACCAAAACACTTTTTCTCCATTCCTCAGGCATCCTCTCACTTTCTAAGATTTCATTAATGAGTTCCCAATTTTTTGCATGCAGGGCAATCTTTCCCCCTAAAGGAACAGTCAGTTGAGCAGGGCTTGGAAAGTTTAAAGTTAAGTCATTGACACAGTTTAACATAGGGGGGAGTCTTACTACTCCCTGCTTTGGAAGTGGAAGCCCCCCCACTGCTTGGCCCTGTGAGTACCTTGGGACTGAAGCCTGGGTGTTCTGCTAATTCTGGGTTTGGACTGTGAAGGCCTGGAAGAGGCAGGAAAGGAACAATTCTTAGAGGGCAAATGCGTACTAAATCTGTGAGGCTGTACTTGCAGGAAATCTTTAACAGTTTGCACAGATTTAGCTTTTTCCTCCATCTTTTTAAGTACTACTTCTGCTTTGTTGCCAAACAGGCGGTCTTGGTTTAAGGGAGCATCCAGTAATTTAGTTTTAACATGATCTGGCAAAGATTGCTCCTTAAGCCAAGCATGGCTTCTAAGTACAGACCCAGTGACAGCAGCCCTGCAAGATGCCTCTAATGAATCAAAACCATATTGCAAAATATGTTTTCCAACTTGTTCAGCAGAATGCAGTAAATCCTGTAAATCTGTATTTTCAGCACAGTCAGGAATCAACATCCTTTTCTGTTTAAGCAATCCAATAATATGCTGCTGATACTTTAACATGTGAAACTGGCAGTTTAAGGCCCTAATGGCCAAGGTTGCAGAAGTGCATACCTGCTTACCCCATCTATCCAGCGCCCTGGAATCTCTATCAGAGGGGGTAGGATTTTTGGCAGTAGTAGCCTTAATGCCCTTGGGTCCCTGTGAAATGGTCTCAGGATCCGCAGTAGGAAGAGGAACTTGTGAGAGTCAGGTACTCTGTAATACCTATAAGGTTTGCTGGGAGCAGGAGGTAAAGAGTCAGGGGTCAGGCTAGATTCTGAGAAGGCACCATCTACAATGTCCAGTACAGGAGGGATAGCTAAAGGCCTGTGTTGAGGCAGGAGTAAGAATTCCCTAAGCCACTTTTTGGAGTCAGAGCAATCCTGGCTTTCCCAGCAAAAATGCTCTCTAAGAGTATGCAAGGTTTCACCAAAAGAGAAATCCTCTGGAGGGGAAGCAGAGGGAATGGAGTCCTCTGCATCAGAATCCTCATAGGTAGACAAGGGCAAAACCTAGTCATCAGAGAAAACAGAAATTTCAGAGTCCTGATCAGAAGAATCAGAAGAAAAGTCAGTCTTAGGTCTCTTAGAGGGGGAAAGGTGGCTTCTCCTGATTAGAGTAATAAGGTCTTCAGCCATTCTTATCATTTGCTTTTTAGGCATAGGGGCCTGACCATGCTGTCTGAGTGTCAGTTTTCTAGGCATGGATCGAGCTTTAGGCCTTGAAGAAGAAGATGGCGTCAGTTTAATATGCAAGTCAGTAGGCCTGAATACACCCTCAGAAGCTGGTGCCTGCACAGCGGCTCCGGACCCATCCAAGGTAGAGACATCCGCAGGTTCCACAGTTGAACAAGCATCTCGTGGCATACCGGACTCCGAATGGGTCTCAGTAGAGGCCTGCGAATCTGAAGTAGCGGGTATCAGGGGCTGCGAAAGAGCCTGAGTACTGGCGAACTGGCGACTAGCTTAGGAGAAACGTCGTCGGCAGGTTTGGACCTATGCGGGCTGTCTCTGTCTATCTTTGCGTTTTTTCAGAATGTCGGTAGTTGGAAAGCCATTTCTGGATAACTGAACCGAGTACCAAAATATTTAGATACGTAAATGAACAGACAACGAATAGTACGAGGTTTGAATAAGGCAGAAAACCGACAGTGAGGTACGTTGTGGTCTGGGCCTAAGCAAGGAATGCAGTACGAATGAAAATCTTTATGAGGTATTTGCTGTCCAGAAGAAATACAATTGTTAACTTTTACTGACATTGGTTTAGAGCAAAAAAAGGGTCCACAACGGGGTACTTAGCTTAGTTGAAGACTTCAGATCTGAAACTCGAAAAGGAAAATTTCAGGAGTCGGCCAACCAGCACTTGCGAACTGCTTCTGCTTCGAGCACTGCACGGCAAGAAAGACTGATGTAATGGCGTCAGTTGCATACTTTATACCCCTGACTACCTGATGTCATGGAAGACGAGACAGCAACTGACGCAGGACCCAAGACTTTGATAATCAGGCCGACTGAGGGCTACTGCAAGCAGATAACCCAAATGTCATGACTGCAACAGTGAAACACAAAGATCATCAAGGCTAGCTTTTGGTTAGAAGTCTTTCAGAATGGTTTTGATGGATGGAAGGGAGGGTGTTGACCTGAAGGATAGAGATAAGGAGTCCCCGGTCTTAGTAACATGGCACAAGTACAGACAATGCCCAGCAGATTTGATAGGTTTGTGGACAGACAGGAGTTTTTTGGTCACTGGATCATTATGACCAACTAGGAACATAGTTCTGCAGAATGTTGCTTAATGCTGGACAAGCAGATGGATTCTGGAAAATTTTACAGGTGGTAAGAAGCTGTGTGCATGTTAGTTGATGGGGCAGTTCTAACCAATTTAAGCTTTTTAGTGCTATACAGTGGTGGGTGGAACACTTCATTCAATCAGTCTCCTCCCTCATGACCAACCATCAACCTAGCCCCCCTCCACCCCCCTGAATAATCTCCAGATTATGCCCCAGTAATCCCCAGATGATTTAGCATTCCATATCAACCCAATTCCTACTACCATTATAAAAATATTTCTCCTGAAGCTGAAATCCACTGCACCTTCTGGAGACAGCATTCCTACCTGATATATCAAATGGCTCAATCGTAATAAATAAATAAATATAGCTGATAAAACTACATACCCAAAATCAATAAAAAATTTCTAATCGTACTTCTACATAATGGCATTGTCTCTACTGAACTCTGGAACCACTGTCCAATAGTCATATTATCGCAAATACTCAAAAAAGGTATTCAAATGCAGCTCCTCAGGTACCTTACTGTCAGCAGCCTTTTCTCTACTTCACAGCATGGCTTCAGATCTCACAACAGTACTACTGCTCTCCTCAATTTTGTTCACCATGTTAATAGGCAGGGAACTCAGGCTATCTAGTATCCCCACCGTTCTTAGATCAATCCAGTGCTCGGCACTGTATCCCACAAGACTCCTCTCCTCAGCCTGCCGCCATTTGGCCTCATTCATAACTCACTCTCACAGTTCCACAGTTACCTCTTCAAAAGATCCCAAGCAGTTAAATGGATGAAAGAACTTCTCCCTTCACAGACATCTCAGTTACTTCCAGTAGACACAATATAATACACCACCCTTTTCAATGTTTTTTTTTTAATCCATGGCCTATACATAGCAAGTATGGAAGCCACTGTCATTCAGTACGCCGATGATGCCTCTCTTAACTGCACTGCTAAAACTTTAAGATCTCTAAAAAAAAAAAAAAAAAAAAACCACCCCCCCCCCACCATTGAGTCATGGCTCACAAGCTATAACTTCCTGTTAAATGCCACTCCCCCCTCCAAAAAATTCATACTTAAAGCCATCGCTACCAATAAAGAAACAGCTTCTCTAATAATAAAAATAGTTTCTCTATCAACTCTGCTAACAGCAGGTCACTCAAATGGCAACTGTTTGAAATCCTATAACCCGCTTAGTTGAGTCCCGAGATGTGGAGACTAAAAGGCTGTAAACATGGACTTACAAATAGTAAGTCTGACATTGCCATTTCTTGGCATATTCCCTTTTCTTTGAGGTATAGGAATACCATACTTGGTACATATATAGGTTTTTTTTTTTTTTGGGGGGGGGGGCTTGCCCTGTATTCCAAAAAAGTTAAACACAAAGAGTGATGTTTAATATTTGCTCTTCTCCTGCATTATCAGTCTATTTTGGCATGTTGAGAGACTGCATTTGGAGTCCCAATATATATATGCAAGCCGGTGTTTTTTGGCCATTTGGTCTCAGTGTCTCCGTGCTCAGCAAAGCGGATCTGGAGATTTCAGAAGGCTACCACCGAGAAGTTGAAAGCAGAGGTGATAAAGAAGCTATATATATTTTATTTTTATTAAGAGAGGGTGTTAGGTATGAACTTTTTTGGCATTTAACATGCGATAGCTTGTCAGCCATGACTCAGTGGAAGAAAACGCACTTACTACTTTTTCTTGGAGATCTTTATGACATCATCAGCGTACTTCAACAAGGAGCCCAATCAAAAATTGTCACTCATAAAATGATCACTGAAAACCTAAAGTTTGACAGTTATAAACAAACAAACAAACAAAAAAAAAATAGGTCTCCTCTATTGTAATAAAGACTTCCAAACAAAAAAAGCTGCCCCCCCACAAAAAGCACAAAAAACACTGTCCCATCTTTGCTCATCCCATCCCTACCATACACTTCAGGTATTTTCAACTTTTAGCAGTCTCTCCTAACCAAAACTGAAGAGTACTACATCAGAACAGCCAGACTCGCTGCAAACCAAAGATACAAATCACATAATTACCTTGCCTTAAAACCCTGTAAAATGACATTGCTCAACAGTATCCATCAAATCATTTACAAGCCACTAAACTGTCCTGCCTCAATAAATACTGTGAAGCCTTACTCCCCTAGCAGGCCACTATGTTCTACAAACAAATCTTTTATCACTGTATCCAAACTTAACAACTCCGGTGGCAAGACTATGTATTCCAACTATGTCACTAAAATCCAAGACTCTATTCTATCACCATTAGACAGCAAATCAACCTACACAAATTCAAATCTCTTCTAAAACTCAACTTCTCAAACACCTGGACTTTTTTCTGTACATCCTCTGGTTAACTTAGCCTCTGTTCTCAAACTCTCTCTTCCTAAACTCTAATATTTCAGTACTTCTGCTATTTGTATTTCTGTTCAAAACCTCTACACTGAAGTTCTCTTCAATTCTTTTCATAAAATATACTGTACTACACCTTGTATTTTCCTTCTAATTTTCCTAAAGCTGCAACCCTTATGATTTATAATGCTTTATAATCTTAGTCTATTTCTTATGTTCCCAAAACTGCATTATCACCTTTCGTGCAAACATACTGAACCATTATCTGCATTGCAAGTACTCAATAGTTCTAGACTTATCCCTAGTGCACATCTACTTTTCCCTTATCTGTAGTATTTTGCTATTTTCATTTGTAAATACTGCATCATATCTGTTTAAATCTTTGTGCTACTTTACTATAATTCTTGTACTGTATTGTATTAAGGAACTTTCTTAGGCATCTGTTGAAAATGGGCTACTGCTGCCCCTTCATACTTTTACAGTCAATGCAAGCAAATAAGTTAAACTTAGTGGCCTCTCCAAATAATAATCTCTCCAGAATTTAACATGCAAAAAAAAAACATACACTGGTAAATGAACAGTACGTCTCAAAGCAAACATCAACTTTTTGAAGAAACATGGGATTAATACTTTAAAGATACTGAAGCTTTATCACAAAGTCAAACATGACTTTTCATACCAAAGGGCCAGGAGCTCAGATGTCTTAGTGGAAGCAGCAGCCACAATGAAAACAGCTTTTGAAGACAAATATTTTGGTCACAACACATCAAAAGCTCAAAAGATGGAAGAAGTCATAAAAATTTAAAATAAAACTGAACCACAAGAGGGAGAAGGAAGCCGAAACTGGATGATTCAACTGGTCACTACCAGAAAATGGCCAATGCCCTACCCAAAAAGACTCATGAAAAGCTGGAGTGGCTGAAACATATTTATCCAAGAAATCTGAAGCCCAGGCACTTGGCAATGATAAATGATTATTTAAATTTATAGACATCAGAGAGCCAAAAATATAAAAGCCGCACTGTGTTACCTCAAACTGCAAAGCAATTTCTTTTTCAAGAATCGCTTGCAGTTTCAAAAAATAAAATTTAGGATAGGAGTATGATCTTTAAATCGACACAGTGCTTCCACTTAATACATAAAGCACTTGGGATATACTCTCTCAATTACACAGCTGTTTTGAACAATTTAATAAAAATATTAATAATGATAAATAGTGTGTGTATGTGTGTGTGTCTGTGGGGGGAAGGGCTGCCACCTTCAAAAGCATATGGCAAATAAACACTGCTGTATTGGGCTATGTCCAAAAATACCAGCCAAACCTGTATAGGTTTCCCACTATACTGCAGTACAGCAAAGTTATAACCCCTGTCATGTCTCTTCTTAAGTTCATAAACCTTACTCTCTGCAAAGTGCTCTTCTGTTCTACCTTACAAAAAAGACCAGGAACTTGCCTAAAACTACTTTGCAACCACACAGACAGAATGATTTCCAGGAGGGTTAAGCATACTTTTTCAATAACATGAAGTCTTCCTGTTTTTAGGGTAATAAGCTGCTATGAAGTCAGATCAATCTTGCACACCAAGGTCACAATCAATGTACATCTTAAAACGAGCCCATCATACATTTAAGCTTATGGTAGCTACAGCTAAGCAATCACTCTCGTTTAACTCAATGCTTCCTACAAGACTACCGTCTTCAGGAAAGTATAATTTCTGTGTATCCTCCAAAAGTATACTTGTCTTTACAGATTTCTCTGTACTCTTGAAACAAGTATACTTGTCACTGTTTTGAAAGTCATATTTCTGAAGTCCTGATTAAGGTACATACATGAAAACATACATAAAATTAAGGGATCTACATCTGTTAAACATGACAGTGAAACAGCATGGGATGTCTACAGCTGCAGTTATACAGAAGTGACATTTCCTACATTACATTAATAATGTAAAAATATTATGTGTTACTGCCACGTTGGGGCTGGTGTATTCAAATAGTGGGCGTTATCCACCATGTTTTAATGACATTTGTTGGTAAAGTGAAGATATTGAGATATAATTGCTCTTTTTTTAAAGCAGTTATGACTGTTAACTGTATTATCATAACTACATTAACTTCATAAAAGCTGTGTGACTTACAGGTGAACAACTGGTGCCATCGTTTAAACAAAACATTAAGGCTCACAATGCTGCCACTGACACTTGCCATCTAACACAAATGGCTTTGTAGATTAAGACTGTTTAGAAATATTGTGAAATGATTATATGCATAATTTGCATACAGTTGCCAATATCACAAAACAGCAGTATGATATTCCCTCTTGTCATACGTCACTAAAAAGCTTTTGAACAGGTAAACAATTCCCTCACTGATATATTGGATCTATGTTGCAGTTAGAGACATAATGCTCTCTTTGACCATAACACCCACATTTTTGGAAAATAAAACAGTTTTTCTTTCATAAATACGCAGTATAAAATCAGCATCTGCAGACAAACCTGATACCACCACCAGCGGACAGCTCATTGTTTTCCAAAGAGCTACCATATTTTACATTTTTTGGTAACTTGTACCATTTATAAAACATTGCAAATCTAATGACGTATGTTTTCAGAAAAAGATTCTGGCGAAAAACTATCAGGAAGCAAGTGGGTTCTTAACTTAGAAGTTCTCAGGAAGTACAGGTGTTAATTAACTTCCTCCTGTTTAGGATTAAGTGACTTAAAGGTGGATTCCAACAGTCATCAATCCCATCCAATTACCCTTATATAACTCAATAAGCAGACATCAACAAGATTTTAAAACTGAGCAATGAATTTCTTTAAAAAAATTGGACCACAGAGTTTTAAAAAAATGGAGTACAAACACATATGCACATGGAACCATAGAGCGAGGGGAGCCCCCCCCCCACTTTTGCAGATCACCCATACCTCTGTTCCTTTCGTTTTCCGTGCCTCCCAACTGCCGCGATGATGTCAGCGCACATATTTCCGGCTGATTTTTGCGAGTGGGAACGGATTTATTCAGAAGCTGCTGCCTGCAGGAACGGAAAGGATTTATTTTCAGAAGCCTGTAATGGAGTGGATTAGCTGCTGCGTCTGGACTGTAGGGCAGGAACAACAGGATTTAACTGCAGAGTGGAGCGAGAACGGACAGAAGCTGAATGCTACTGGAGGATGGAGTCTGTCTATTAGAGTGAGTACACTGCTGCTGGACTGTACATTGCAAAGTGGTGTGTGTGTGTGTGTGTGTGTGTGTGTGTGTGTGTGTGTGTGTGTGTGTGTAAATGCCCACAGCATGATACATCTGGTGGCTAGAGGTACTCAGGCTCAAACCCTGTACCTTGGGTACAGGTAAAAAGAGCCTAAAGTCCCTAGCCACTATCACTTGTGAAATTATGCTTCGCATTTCTGTTCTGTTCCTCTGGTTTGCAGGAGTGGTAAAACAAAACCTTTTACTCTAGCAATTTTCTAAGGTTATAAAATCAGTATTTGAAATGTGTCACTATTTTGGGGGCTGTATTCCCCCATTATTGGCTTTGTTCTATATATTTGTGCTAAGAGGTTGAGAGCTATGGTGAGAAGTGAGAACTGAATTCACTAAATGATATGATAGCCATTTAAGTTTGTCTTCCTGTCTTTCAAGAAACTGCTGGTTTAGCTTAGTGGTATGCTGCTCTGACTGTAGTGCACAGGGTTCTGGGTTCAAGACTTGGCAGTGAACTGTATGGTGGTAATGCAACATTTTATGCAAGCAACTTTCCCAAATTATACACGCAATGTTTAAAATGTGTCCCTGGTTTTGGCCTTTTGCCCACCCCAATTGAAAATAAGTTCAAGAGGCTGTGCAACATGCCTATGGCTTACACTCTACTGTGATTCTGTATTTATATATTGTGGTAGAAGTAGACTGTTATCATGGAAATGTTCTGAATAGGGCAGTTTTGTCATTACTAGTGCATGCATTTTGTTTCATTGCCTACTGGAAAAATGTTCAAACGATAAATTTAAAATGCAATTGTGTGTGGAAGTAGACTGTTATCATGGAAATGTTCTGAATAGGGCAGTTTTGTCATTATTTGTACACTAACAAAAATCACAAACTGGTAAAAACAACAAAGGTGAGTGAGCTTATGGGACTACCTCCTTTATTGGTAACCTTTATTGGTAAGCGCTTTCGGAATGCGTATGCTAAAGCAATAGCTTACCCCCCACCACCTCCAGTATTTGGCACTATGGGGGTTCAAGAGAGGGCATTTGGCACAAGCACTGCGGGTGGAGACAGTGGACTGGAAAATGATGATCAAACAAGCATTCCCCAAACAATAGAAATACGCCGAAGTGAGCGTATCCACAATTATCAACAGCGCAATGATGCAGGGCGACAATCAAATTGGGGGGGGGGGCTCCAGTATGCACAACAATACGGTTAAGCAGACAGGAGATAACTTGCATCAGGGTTTTCGGAATACCCACACCAGCCAGTACAACCAAGGCACAACAAGAAACAAGCCCCACAAAGGAGGAGCCAAAACAGAAGGAGAAAGTAGTCCATAGTGGACCTAAAGTTTTGGCGAACACAGAAGGAGACTTCCATATTTTTAATTTCTGTTCATTGGAAGTAGATGAAGAAATGGCGAATTTGTTTGCTAAAGGGTTGACTTTTATACGGGACCATAGAGCTTCTTTAGTCAGTACTGTTTTAGACTTGAAAATATTTGTCCGTCAACTTAATTTGATTTGTGAATTAGGACAAAGCTCTGGACTTACTAATAGTCTGAGAGTTTCAAGTTTATTTAACCCACCTCTTCATCCGTCTTTGGCTACTTTTGAGAAGATTTGTGAAATGGACATTAGACACACTTAATGGTAGTGTAATAAGTTATAACAAAAACAAAAATAGAAATACTAATGAAAATGAGCGTGATCTTCTCAAATTGCTTAATGTATGTAATGTGAGGGTTATGAAACCTGATAAAGGAGGTGGGTTGGTCTTTATGGATCAACAAGTTTATGAAGCAAAAATGTTGAGTCATCTAGATAGTGAGGCCTATGTTAGTGCAAGCAAGAACGAACTAAATGGGGCATATAATAAAATCAATAGCATGCTGAGTGACCTGTTTCTTGAAGGGAGCATTGACGTGGATACGTATCATTTCTTGAACATGCCAGCCACAGTAGTTCCGACATTGTTTGGCGCCCCTAAAATACATAAAGATATTAACAGTCCACCTTTTAGACCTATAGTGGACGGTAGGGGTTCAGTAACTTATGCTTGAGCTAAGTATATCAACTTCAAGCTGAAACCCTTTGTCAAGTTGGAGACACAAGTATGCTGAGATTCGTGGCATTTTCTGCATAACATCAATACATTGGAATTTAAAGAACATTACATTTTTTTAATAGTGGACATCAAGGATCTCTATACTTCCATCCCCCACAAAATAGGGATTGAATGGGTTAGGGTGTTCCTCCATATAAGAGGGATGGAACATCAGCAAATCAATTTGATAGAAGTTCTCCTTGAAATAGTTCTAGAGAACAATTACATTCTTTTCACAGACAAACTGTTTCTCCAAAAAAGTGGCATTGCAATGGACTCCCCTTGTGGGAGCAGCTTTGCTAATAGTGTCTTGGCCCATTGGGAAAAGTCCTTCCGATTCAATTGTGTAACATATAAAGAACATGTGGCTTGGTATGCAAGATACCAAGACGACATGTTCTTTTTGTGGAAGGGCCCGGTGGATATAATCACTGGGTTTACATCTGAAATGGCTTCATCTACTTCATTTTTGGAGTTCACATGCCAAGTTGGCCAAAATTAGGTCAACTTCTTGGATATCCATCTTAGTAAAGATTATAGTCATGGACAATTCCGGTCTACCATTCACCGAAAACCCACATATTCCAACACATTCTTACATTTCACAAGCTGCCATCCCTTTCACCAAAAAAGAGCAGTGATTAAGGGACAGGCAGTGAGAGCAGCAGGGATGGTATCCAGATTCGAAGATTTCTTAGAAGAATGTGACCTTAAGAAAATGTTTTCGAAAAGAGCATACCCTTTACCTCTGATTGATCAGATGATGGAAGAGGTACGTAACAAAAGAATAATAGGGCATTTTCAGCCTCTGATACAAGATAAACAAATTTATACAACCCCTGTAAGTGGCAACATGGATATTAGTTCTTGGAGAAATGAAAAGGACTGGAATGTTGCAAGTTTTTTAACAACATATTCCATAGATGCAGGAAGCATTAGGGAGATTATGTGTAAAAATTGGGCTATAATTCAACAAGACAATGAAGTAGTTAAGAAGTTAGGGCCAGCACTATCTATAACATACAGAAGAGGCCGTAACTTGAAAAATCTAGTAGAGAGACCTAAAAGAGTAGCAAGAGGCTAAACTGGTATGTTTAAATGTGGGAGGTGTGCCCAATGTAAACACATTAAGGTTACCAACAAGATTAATATTAGAGACAAGCCCTATTATATTTGGGGTAAACATACTTGTGATTTCCAAGGGGTAGTATATGGGGCTGTCTGCAACCAGTGCGAAGTTTATTACATTGGTAAAACCGAACGTAAGCTCAAGCAAAGAATATACGAGCATCAATATAGCATTGGTAGGCAGATTAGTACAGATGCCCTAGCAAGACATGTTATAGAATACCCAGATCACAAATTCAGTTTTATTGTTTTGCAAAAGGTATATCAAAATATTAGGGGAGGCCCATGGCAACTCAGACTGGAAGAAGCAGAGCTGGCGTGGCAGATTCGTACTATGGCTTATATTATGCCTGGGTTAAATGAGTACGTGTCTATAAAATGTTTACTCAAAATAAAAGCACTAGCTAGATAAACAAAAATAACAAGCCACATATAATATTTAGAAATATTGAGTGTGTGTAAATAAATTTATGTATATTTATATTTTTTCAATAATGATTTTAAAAGCTTTTTTATTAATTTTAATGTTAAAGTGTGTATATTATGGCCACAAGTTTTGCGTGGTTGTAATTTTTAATGGGGACATGGACTAGGTTAGTGGAAGGTTTAATGTTGAAGATTTAAGGATGTAGTTAAATCTAATGCAACATAAAAAATCTTTGGTTCAGCAGACACATAGGTATTTGTGTTTTGGCATTTAAATAATTGTTTTTAAATACTTAATTAATTAATTGCTTGATTGGATTTGCACTATGTATAAAAAGCAATCCCTGTCTACATGGAAGGCTATTTTGTATTTGTTTCGTTGGTCTGAAGAAGTTGGCTTATTTATTGCCAACGAAAGTGCTTACCAATAAAGGAGGTAGTCCCATAAGCTCGCTCACCTTTGTTGTTTTTACCAGTTTTGTCATTATTGGTTGATGCATTTTTGTTTCATTGCCTACTGGAAAAATGTTTAAACAATAAATTTAAAAAGCGCTCTAACTTAAGTCTAACAAGTGTGCTGTATTATACAAGGAATATAATTTAATACAATCAGGAAGATGAATCAAGGAATGCATACATGTATGCATGGATCTAAAAATGTGTTTGAAAACATCCCAGAGGAAAGTGTGAAAGGGTCAAAATCATGGGCAAATTTTAAGCTTTACTCTTGTTACCAAAGCAATGGATGAAGGTAAAACAGTTCACACCACATTACCTTGACCTGACCAAGCCTTTTGACACAATCCACTACTCAGGTGTAGTACAAAAGATGAATAATGTAGGAGCAAACACTTACATCACCAGCTGCATTGCCAACTTGGCTCACAGGATGCAGGAGATCAAAACAGGGAAAGAGACCAGTCACCAATGAAGTCCCCCAGGGTTCGGTGCTGAGAATTTTTCTGTTTGGCATATACAGCTAGAAAGTAAAAGGAAATACCAGAGAGCTTTGGCCAGCTAAGTTTGGGATGACTGCAAGCTAGGAGAAGTTATTGAAGCCGCAAATAATAACTGGTGTCAAAATCATGACAATGCCCTCTGAAAACTGATCCAATTGTTTGGCATTTGGGAACTTGTGCGTACAGTGACCTAACTTTTGACCAACATGTGCCCAGAGTCATAGGAAAGCCTTTCTATATTGCACAGCTTATAAACAAACTGATTGTGACTAGATCTAGAGATGCTGTTGTCCTCCTTTACAAAGCTTTCATTATGTCAAACATTTTGTATAATGCCCACTTTGGCATGTATCTGTCCAGCCCCATGCAACAATCTGAATACCTTCAGAGATACCTTACTAAAAGGATACAAGTCCTAAACAATAGGTCTTGCATGGACCACCTCAAAGATTTATTACTATGGTCAGTATCCTACAGAGTGCTTAGAGTGACATGTCTGACATACAAAGCATCCTCCGACATAATACAGATGGACCTATTGAACATCAGCAAGTCAAATGGCATCAGAAATGCTCACTCCAGGTATCTAAATTGAATGTTGTGGAGAGATGGATATACATCACAGAGGCTACCACTGTTCCGGAACAGACTATGCATAAAAATAAAGCAAAGCTCATCCATCCATATTCAAATGCAACTTGGATCTAAGGATGGGTAATAGAAAATGTACTCCAGGATTTCCCCTCATGCCACTAATGGATAGAGGCAGTTCCTAAATGCTGCATCTATTACATGGCCCCCTCAAATTATCTATGGTATGATCACAGTTGTTCTCACTAGGGCTAATATACAATTATCAGCCATGGGGATAGCTAAGACCAGTCAGAAAATGTTAATTCAAGCACCAAAAGGGAAATGGCTAAGCTAAAATGTCCTCCAAGTGGGCCTATGTTGAGGTAGCAAATAATTATAAAAAAATTACCCTTTTTAGTTCACTAAGTGCCCTTGTCACCCTCTACCCCCCCCCCCCCCCCCAGTCTTTAACAGCTTCCGGCACCTAGGCATATGCACTTGTGCAAAGAAATGTAAAATAAAAATGCTTAAATGGCAGACAAATATTATCGGCATCTACCTCTAAGCTCCAAACAACTTACAGACAAAATTCACAGATCTAAGATCACACATGCTTGAAACAGAATCTCTTCTCACATGTAGTCCAAAGAACACTTCCAGAGGAAAGCACAAACTCTAAATGAACTGAACAGGTGCACAATGGAACTCAATTTCAGAAGGTAACCTGCACTGACACAACACTGGAAAATATTTCATAAGTATAACCTTTTTAGGCAATTTGCCATTTCTACATTAGGTAAAGACATTTCTGAACCAAATTTTGGACTTGGTCAGAATTATAATCCCAAATTAATTTTTCCCAAAGCAAACCAGAAAGTTCCAGTCCAAGAAAGGCAACATAGCAAATGTGTGAGCATAAGCAGTACTTTCACTTTTTAAGACCCTGCTACATTTCTGCAGTAGAGAACAATTACTTGCTTTGTACAGCTTGAAACAATTCACATCACTGCAGCACTTCTACAGAAAAAAACTGTTATGTTTTATGAAGCTTTTTATATTATGTACAATGTCATATAATACGTGTGATGGACGGCGCAGTGGTGCAGCGGTTTGCATTGTCGCCTGACAGCAAGAGGTTCTCCAGTTCGATTCTCAGCTGGGATGCCTTCTGTGCAGAGTCTGCATGTCCCCCCTGTGTTCGTGTAGGTTTCCTCCTGGTGCTCCGGTTTCCTCGCATGATACACAGACATGTGTCTGGAGCGTTTCTCTCCAAGCCTCAGCTGAAAATTGGCTCATTCCAAGTCGGACTTTCCTGGTAAACAAATGTTAAATAAATAAATAAATCATGCATGACAGACCTTGGCCTTATCCTTGGCAACAGATTAATATTAAAGAAATAAGTATAATTTGCTGTCAGGACATATTTCCAATGATTAACAGAGTTAAGTTCAAGCACTTTCAGAATCAGTGATTGTGATATATGCACTGGCTCCTTTCTTCCTTGGCAACAGCAACAGAAACAAAATAAATAAAATCATGCACTCTGCCAGAAGATCTAGCTAAAAAGCTTATTGCTGTTCCATGGAAGCGGTTCATAGACATGTCTTACAAATGTTGGGAGCAGGGAAACTGAGACAGATACTTTGCAAAGGTTCAGTTCACTGAATGTCAATTTCCTGCCAGCTGTACAAACTCCAAGCTGAAGCAACCTCAGAGTTGATTAAATAGTGTGAGTGTACACTGCTAACAGTTCCCTTTCTACATAAAGAAAAAAACATTTTTAATTGTTTACACGAAGTGTCCATTCAAACTTATTTCATCTGAAATTCCATTCAGTCACTGTGCCTTCACATACACCACATGATTCCAGTGGAAGTCACATTTTCACTGCTAATACAGAACACACACACGCGCGCGTGCGTGCACCTTATTCTATACGACCCGATCTGTGATGGGTCCCCATCTTGATGGGTCTATGGCAACAGTTATCCTCTCTTCTATTCTAATATGGCATTTCTTCTCAGAAGCAACTCTGACTGCTTTCACCCATATCCTAGGCAGGCACACTGCACTAGGAAAATATACATAGTCCTTGAGCCTACAAGTCACCCCAATCACTGAGCAAGAACACGTTCCATATCTCAAGAAAAAACAACACTTATACTGTCAGAAGTAAAATACAATCACATACCTAAGTAAAGGGAATTCCAACAACAGGGAGATATGGGGTAAGGTATCTGTGATCCATTATGGAGGGATTCCCCTATAGCTCTATTGATACAGCAGTAATGTATCTGTTACAGCCAAGTCTTAGTGCATCTAAAAGTGACTTGAAATCGAAGCAGTGAATTCATCAAGTTGTAGGCATCCAGAGGAATAGCAAAAGATCAAAGGATCAGAAGGCGGGATCCTGAAGTACAGATGTAACAAGTAAGAACCGACTAAGAGTCACAGTTGAGAATCAGTAATGCTTGCTGAAAACTGATGACCAAGTGCTGAGGTCTTCCCTAAAAAGAAGATACAAGCCTAGTGGGATTAAACATGTCAACAAAGGGTAAATAAAGTTAAGTGGTAGCTGCAGGGATGTCTCCAATGGAGAAATTTCTGAGGCAAAGCACTGGAAGTGGCTATGCCTCTACAGTCGAGTAATTTCTGACTGCAGCATTTCCAAATGGGTGGTGAGCTGCCTGAAGGAAAAAGGCAATCCAGACAGCAAGCCACTTGGAAAGAGTTTGCTTGGTGACTTTCAACCCTTCCATCCCTACAACAATGGTGACAAATAGCTGTATGAATGTCCTAAACTCATGCAACTCTTTAAGGTAAAACATGAGCTGGTGGTACACATCCATGGTGTGAAGGGTCCTTTCTGTCCTGGTTTCTGCCTTGAGAGAGAAAACAGGGAAATAAATGGGCTCATACAAACCTCAGAAACCACTTCTGGGATAAAAACAGGGTTGGCCTGAAGGGACATCCAAAGCTTGTAAATGACCCAATATGGTTCCCTACATGAGAGCCTGCAGCTTTAAGATCTTGTAAGCACAGGTAATGATTACAAAAATTTCAACTATACAATATTCAAAAATAGCGAATCAGTGGACTCAACTGGAGCAAATGCTAGCCTGTCAATCATGACACTCAAAGGCATAGAGAGTAACGGTTTTTCAAATGTAAGTGGAGATGTAGAATTCCATTAAAGAGCTGCTTGACAAGTCAGTGCTGATGGGATATAAATCACCATGACAGACATTTTTTGTTGTACTGCCAGTTGCAACACAATCACAATTAGCCTGCAGAGCTGGCGAGATATATCCCCACGGTGATGCTGTCCAGAGCTGGTTTAGGGCCCTTAGCCACTGAATGAGAGCCAACATCTCCTTGACGATAATGTGCCGCCTCTTCTTTGAGGCTGATCAAGTCTCCTAGACGTCGGGGTCCTGAGAGAATGCTACCCAAGCAATGTCTAATGGATCTGCAGTGATGGTCTGATTAGAGTTCTCTTGTATAAACAGGATTCCCTAATTTAAGATGGCCTGATTGACCCACCACTGGAGATCTTTTGCTACAAAGGGGAGAATGCGAATCAACTGTTCTAGGGGGTATGCAATGATAAACGGAGAACAGAATTTCTACTCTGGAATGCGGAATTGATGTATCCATGGGGGCTGACACTCCAGCAACCTCCCACCCCAAAATATGCAACTGGACTCTCAGTCCTGCACCTGGAATGCTGACATTGCTGCTACTGAAAAAAGACGTTGCTGCTACTGAAGAAATGTAGGTCTTCCTCTGTGCTAAGGTACCTTTACCCTCTCAACATAATTCAGTCTCATAGCAAATGTAATGATGTCCAACACTCAGGCAAAATCCATCCAGAGCTTATCTAAATAAACCTATCCTGGTTTGTGATTTACTATGAAGTTGACTGGTAAGAGAAGTTTTATTTGAATTTATATTTTTTATCACTGTTTTTCACTGTTTGTAGAAATGAAGGGGTAGCTTGTAGACAGGAAGATTTACTTTCATTTATACTTTGTTTTATCTTTATTTTTCACTGTTAGTTATTAGAAAGGGATAGGATTTAGACAGGCAATCTCTAGCCATCCCAATGGGCCTAGTCAGCTATAAATTCACAAAGACTGCAGACAGGATAATCCAGAAGTTATCTAAAAAATCCTGTCTTGGTTTGTGATTTACTGTGGAGTTGACTGGTAAAACGTTTTATTTGAATTTACATTTTTTTATCACTTTTTCACTGTTTGTAGGAAGGAAGGGATAGCTTGTAGACAAGTAGATTTACTTTGATTTATATTTTCTTGTTTTTACCTTCAATTTTCACTGTTGGTTGTTAGAAAGGGATAGGTTTTAGGCAGGCAAGCTCTAGCCATCCCAGGGGGCCTAGTCAGCTATAAATTCAAACAGACTGCAGAGAGAACAATCCAGAGCTTATCTAAAGAATCCTATCCTAGTTTGTAATTTGTTGATCTTTACTGTTAAAAAGAAGTGTGACTGTGATTGATAGTGAGTAAAGGAATTGTAGCTTCTTGTCTGACTTTCAGAACTTGTACTGTCAGAACAACTTTACTGTACTTACTTTAGTATTTAGTTGTACATTGCTTGTATGATTTCTTTGTCATAGACGTTGATTTAAGTTATCTCTGAATTCTGTGGTTACTGACTTGATTATTCTTTTCTAATATTTTCATTTGATGCTGGATTCCTTAAATGAGTACGCAATTAATGATTTGTTAAAGCAAAAATATCTTGTACAGTGTAACAAATGTTTAACCCATTAACACCTATGTGGTATGGAAAGTCATACCTCTAGCAGCCTACGCACATCTTACATTCCAGACCATTTTCTGAAAAATAAACTTAAAAAACATAAGGTAAAGAAATATAAATGCAGAAACTTTGTGAACAAAAACGCTATTAAAACTGTACAAATAGCAATATTGTTGTCAGTAAGAAGTATTCTTTACAGTGATAGTGCGTTCATAGCCTTTTCCATAAAAAGTGTAACGTATTATAATGCACACAACAAATTATATATATTTTTTTCTAAACATTCACAAACAAAATTTTATGTCTTGAAGACTATACAACCTAGACAAATACTACTGAAACATTTTTATTAACCACACAAAAGCTTTCATATGACAAGAAATTCCTCTAAGTGCATGTTTACAGAGATATTTACAGAAATAAGAACATGTATGTTTAACTGTATAATTAGCCATAGAAATAAAAGTGGATAGCGCTCAACATGTGCAACTTACACTGCAAATATTAGACAATTTTCTTCAACAACATCTAAGATTTCACCTAATGCCATTCAACCGTTTGTAAGTCACTTGTTTTTTAAAGTATCAAGTACACATAGAAATATTATATGTTATATGGTATATGTTATGGTATATGTATATGTTATATGCTATGATATATGGGCTGGAGACAGTGGCATTGACAAAAAGGCAGGAGTCAGAGCTGGATGTGGCAGAGTTAAAGATGTTAAGATTTGCACTCGGTGTGACTAGGATGGATAGGATTAGGAATCAGTATATTAGAGGGTCAGCTCATGTTGGACAGTTTAGAGACAAAGCAAGAGAGACGAGATTGCGTTGGTTTGGACATGTGCTGAGGAGGGATGATGGGTATATTGGGAAAAAGATGCTAAGGATGGAGCTGCCAGGTAAGAGGAAAAGAGGAAAGCCTAAGATAAGGTTTATGGACGTGGTGAAAGAGGACATGCAGGCGGTTGGTGTGACAGAGCAAGATGCAGAGGACAGGAAGAAATGGAAAGAGATGATCCGCTGTGGCGACCCCTAACGGGAAAAGCCGAAAGATGATGATGAAGTACACATAGAAATATTGCTCATTTTCATAATTACTAACAGCTAGCAATATTTCCAGAATTATGTGATATAACCCACCATTTTCAGTGATTTGTCCAGTCTCCCACATTGGTGCTTCAAACCATACACCTCCATAAAATGTAGGTCTTAGTTATGAAAATATGTATAGTAAGTAGCAAACATTAACGTCTCCATTGCATGACATCCTAGACTAACAATGTTAGTGTCATTTTGTTAATAACTCTTTCCCTTTCTAATAATGTCCATTACTAGCCGGTAAGTCGCTTAGTTAAAGAAGCCAGAAGCAAAAATAATTCTGGTTACCATAAGGAGATACGGGTGTGAACTGGAAGTATACAAAAATGGCGTTTTAGAGTTGAGTGAGTTAAAAGTCAAGATTTGAGTAAAAACATGAAAAATTAACCACCTTCCTTTGCTCTATCAGTAATGATTTTTTCTCTTATCAACATTTCAGCAATAGCTGGCTGTTGTGTATACTCCTTACCCGAGGCAGTGATTCCCAATGCTCCTTACTCTTCATCTCCTCCTGTATCTCATGGATACGTTTAAGCGATTCAAGGCTTTCATCTAATAAGAATGTTGTGTCGTTTATCAACATATTAATGTAGCGGACAAACTGCTTTCCAGAGCTAGACGTGAAAGACAAATGCATTAACTTTAACATTTACAAAATCACAAGAAAATTTGCTTTTACAAATAGGATGTGCAATTCAAAATGAATGAGTTAATCAGTCACTGTACGGAAGGCTTGGCTATGACAGTCTCACCACAACATTAAAAGTAGCCGTACATACCAACAAAAAACAGATGTAGCTAATGCAAAGAGGTAGCAACACTGTAACCTGTAGTCACCTACTTTGGTGTCCCAGATCCTCATTCCACAGAAAATGTAAAGAATAGTTGTGTAAAATCTTACCATAACCATAGATGTCCTTCTCTTCCATGTTGTAGTATTCTTACTGTGGGATCCTCTACCTCAGGCGACCTGAATGTTGGCTCCTAAGCTTAAGCCTGGTTGCTGCCAGGTGCACGGGATGTCACATGCAGGGCCATAAACCAGGAGCCTTAAATGTGACGTCTGTGCACAAAGACCTCAGAACTAACTGCCCAGTTGGACAGTAGACTAAGAAGTACCAATGATGTCATCTAGACAGGGTAAATGCAGTGAAGGAGAATAGGTGGGTGGGAAGGAATACTGCAACATGGACGAGAAGGACATCTATGGGTATGGTAAGATTTTCCACAACTATTCAATGTCCTTCTATTCCCATGCTGCAGTACTCTTCCTGTGGCAGAGTACCAGAGCTCAAGTAGGAGGAAGGGTAGTGGAAGAAGCTGCAGATTTCCAGGAATCCGTGCAGGATTGCCCTTGCAAATCCTGCACTGGCTCTGGAGACATGGTCCAATTTGTAATGTTTGGTGAAGGTATGCACAGAGGACCATGTGGCTCTCTCAAGAATTGTAGTTGTGTCCAGGCCTTTGAGGAAGGCCCCAAAAGAAGCTACAGCTCCTGTAGTGTGTGCCTTGACCCCATGAGGTAAGTGTTTGCCATGGTAGGAATAACAGAAGGAGACAGTTTCCCTTATCCAGCACCAGATAGTTTATTTGGATACTGCCTTGCCCAGGGCCCTGGGGTGGAAGGACACAAAGAGCTGATTGGACTTTGACAGCTTTGGTTTTGTCCAAACAGAACCTTAATCGTCTGTGGACATCAAGGGTGTGGAGTATTCTCTCACTGTCATTCTGTGGGGAAGGAAAGAAGGTAAGCAAATGCACTGACTGAGGGACAGCTCACTGACCACTTTGGCCACGAAAGAGGGACTGGTGTGCAGGGTCACCCTATCTTTGTGGAAGATTCTATAGTGTGGGGATGCCATTAGTCCTTGTAATTCTAAAACCCTTCTGGCTGAGGTAAGGGCTACTAGTAGGACAGTTTTCCATGTGCACAACTGCAGAGAAGCAGAGCTAGCTGGCTCAAAAGGAGCAATTGTGAGTGTTTCTAGTACACAGTTTAGGTCCCAAGGTGGAGAAATAGGTTTCTTTCATGGCCTAAGGTGGAGTACCCCTTTTAAGAATAGTTTAACATCCAATCTGGAAAGTAGAGGTGGGTCCAGAGGTAAGCAGGCAGAAATGACAGATAAGTGGACCTTTACTGATGAATATGAAAGGTCTGACTTTATGAGCTCACACACATAGGTTAAGACTAGAGGAACATCCACCTGGAAGAGGTCCCTTTGGAGACACCATTTGGAGAACCTTTTCCATTTGGAAACATAGGACCTCCTGGTATTGGGTTTCCTGGCCTCCTACAGGATAGATGGCATGTTTTCTGTGTAGCGGTGTCTGAAGGGGATCAAACGTTTATCACACAGAGGGTTAAGCAGAGCATCTCCAGGTGTGGATGAATGAGAGATCCCTTCTGTTGTGTGAGCAGATCCACCTTGTGAGGCAATTTGTGGTGATTGCCCTTGGCAAGAGATTGAAGAAGGGAGAACCAATGCTGCCTTGGTCAATAGGGGGTCACCAGCAAGATTCTTGGCTTGTCCCTCCTGATTTTTAGAAGGACTTTCTGAATGAGTGGGAAAGGAAGGAAGGCATAAAGGAACATTCCCTTCCAAGAGATGGAGAAGGCGTCTGCTCTCCAGGCTAGTGGGGAGGGATCCTTGGAGCAGAAAAGCTGCAATTGCCTGTTCTGGGGGAAGGCAAAGAAATCTATTTGAGGTGTGCCCCATTGGTGGACAATGTCTAAGAACACATCTCTGTGCAACATCCACTCATGATGCAGACAGAATGATCTGCTGAGGGCATCCACCTGACAGTTGTCCTGGGATGGAATATGGACAGCCTGCAGTGATATGTTGTTCTGAGAGACTAACTCCCAAGCTTGCACTGCTAGCCTGCAAAGCAGGTAAGACCTGACCCCCCCCCCCATTTGTTGATGTACCACATCACAGTTGTTTGTCTGTGAAGATTTGTAGGGGACCTGTTTGCATAAGAGGGAGAAAAGCCTGCAGAGCTGGGAGGACCGCAATCATCTCCCTTATGTTGACATGCTTTTTCTGGATGGAGGGCTCCCACAGGGCCTGCATCTTGAGGCTGTTCACGGTTGCTCCCCACCGCCTGTGTATGTGGACTGTACTGGACTGGTGGGTTGCAGGAGTAGGCCTGGGTTCTGTTGTACTTGCTGGATCCACCACCTCTGTTCTGTCTTCACGCATGGTAAAAAGGGTACCTGAATGTCCAGGGGATGGCTGTGTTGTGACCAACTTGCAGCATAGGAATTGTGGCTGTCATGAGGTCTAGGAAGAGCATGAACTACCTGGCTGAGAGGTGGGTGACCAGAAGGAGGTTCTGGAAGTGGTTGACAAGGAAGGAAGGCCTTTATCAAGTCGGTCCTTATTCTGCAGCCCAGGAAAGTTTTGTCCTGTGCTGGAGTGAGGGACGATTTTGCTAGGTTGAGGGTGAATCTCAATCTCTGGAGCAGGGACATGGAGAATAGACGATGACTCCTGAGGTTCTAACTTCCTCTTCTGCTAGAATGAAGATGTCATCCAGGTAGGGACAGATTTGAATGCCCTTTGTTCTGCAGTAGGCTACTGCTGGGGCTAGTGGATAAACCAAAGGGCAAGGCAGTAAACTGAAAGTGTGAAGAGGGTCCAGAAAAACGCAAACATGTCCTGTAGTTTGGGTGGATGGGAATATGGAGATATGCCTCCTTCAAGTCCAAAGTGGCCATGAAAGCTTTGGGTTGTAGTAGTGGAAGATGGCTTTGAAGTGAAAGCATTCTTAAGGAAGGGACCTTCAGAAAGAGATTTAGGAAGGACAGATCTAGGATGGGCCTCCAAGGGCTGTCCTTTTTTGGCACCAGGAATAACCTGGAGTAAAACACTCTCCCTTCTTGCCCTGGGAGAACGGTTTCTATGGTCCCCTGGGTGAGTAGTTCTTAGATGACCTGAGGGATTAGGTGAAACTGTTTTTTGGGAGAGAAGGGGATGCCTTGTGGCATGGGTTTTTCCTGCCAGGACATGAAGTATCCTTTTCCCACTATTGCCAGAATCCATCGATCTGAAGTGACTTTTTTCCATAGGGGAATACAGTGCAAGAGCCTGGAAGAGAGGGAAAGATGGCTGAGGCAGTCACACATTACTGTTTCTGTTTTGAAAGGGCTGCCTGGTGGCAGGCTGAGGAGGGGCTGTTCTTGGGAAGGGTGTCTTCCTGGGCCCTTTTCTGTGCCTAGAAGTGGTGCAGGAGGCTGGAGCAAGGGCTATTCTGACAAAGAAAGTTTTTGCAGGGTAATTCCTGTAATATTTATGAATTGGAGAGACCAGTGAATGTTTTAGGTCCTGGAGCTCCTTACTTTTTTCCCCTGGATGCTTTTAAACAGTTCAGCAGAGATTGTTTTCTGAACAGGAATTTGTTGTCCAGAGGTGCGTCCAA
Source organism: Protopterus annectens (assembly GCF_019279795.1). NCBI lineage: Eukaryota > Metazoa > Chordata > Ceratodontiformes > Protopteridae > Protopterus > Protopterus annectens. The sequence continues at coordinate 1,699,019,364 of NC_056729.1, read as the reverse complement.
TATCTTGGTTTTAAAATCTTCAGGAAGGGGCTGTAGCCTGAGCCAGGAGTACCTGTGCACAACAGAAGCTGAAGCTGCAGACATAGCAGAGGCCTCAGCTGCATCATAGCATGTTTTTGAAACATTTGCCTAATGTGGAAACTGTAGCGGTCTGGTATTTTCTCAGTTACCCTGCTCTTCTTGTGCTTCCAGCACTAGTTTCTAGGAACCTAAAGGACCTTCTCCAAATACCAGCGGTTCACCTCACAGCCTTAATTCCCTGCAACCTTCTCTCAAGGAAACAAGAAAAGTATGTTTGCTGAATAATTCCTGCCAGTAATACTTTCTACTATTGTACCACTGCTACAGGTGTTAAAACACGTCCTGAGCCAGGACAGCCAGCAGCCTCTACCCCCTCTCTTTTTGTATCTTAACACCCACTCCTCCCTATCCTCCATAGTAACCCCTTTTTTCTAGCACTCACTCCTCCCCAGTTTTACTCCAGCTAACTCCTGCTCATATCTACCTACAATACAAGACCTGTCCACTAGGTGGCACCCTTATCCCAGCCTCATCTCCTGCTTATCCTCTGTTATTCTTGGCTACTTACCTTAATATTTCTGTAGTCCCAGACCAGCTATTTTTCCTCTAACTTCACCCTTTACTACTACTGTCTACAACTACCTTTTCTAGGCTCACTTATCACTGTTTTTACCCACTTCTGACTTATCCAACTTACCTTCTGTAGTCAGTACTGCTGATTGTTTCTTCTCTAGCTGCTTCAGTACCTGTCTTCTGCTCAAGAACTTAGGTCCTTCTCACCACTCTACTGCCTGTCACTCTCCCTGTCCCTTGTTTCCTATCTGTTTCAGCCCTTGCCATTCCTACTTCTCTTCCATCCTATACCATTTTCACGTCTTGCAAGATGTCCAATTGTCTTCTCTGAAGTTGTCCGTCTCTTACCCCTCCTACCTGTACCTGTTCTTCCCCTTACTCCCCTCTCCCCTTTCCACCTTTATCCTCTGGACTCCCATAAATACCCTGGGTTTTGTGGGGCACCATCTTTAGCAATCGGGATAAGCCCTGGCTGCTGTCTGCTCCTCTCCCAGCGTCTATTGCCTGTGGTTTGTAGTGATTTTGCTTGCTGTTGTTCATCATTCCAAATGTTGTATTTATGTGGTAACTGTGTGCCTAATAAAGTACAGTTTTGTACCTACCATAAATGTAGATGTTCGAGTGCTAACACAGCTGCAGTCATAACAGATGGGTTATCCTGCCATCAGGCGGGTCCTCGGTCGGCCGAATTCCAAAGTCTAGGTCCGGCGTCAGATGTCGTCGCTTCTTCCCTGACGTCAGTGCGGCAGGGGTATAAAAGAACCAGCCGACGCCATTTTCTTCAGTTTTTCTTGCCCCAGATGTCAGGTGCCACCAGAAGGAAGGCAAAACATAAATTTATGTAATAATGCAATGCAATATAATCAAAAAACAGTAGTTGCAAGCAAATACACCATAAAAGAATACCACAATCAGGTTGTATGAGGAGGTGTTAGCCATTAGGCCTGTCCCAAGAGGGGAAGGAGGGAGGGAAACCTGGACTGCAGCTGTATTAGCACTCGAACATCTACATTTATGGTAGGTACAAAACTGTACTATGTTCATCGTGCATACAGCTGCAGTCATAACAGATGGGTAGAATCCCAAAGCTAAAAAGGGGTGGTAGGCACTAAGTGGAACTAGGAGGAGCAAGGATGCCCTGCAAGACTGCAGTGGCAAAGCCCGCTCTAGATTTGGAGTATAATGGTAGGTGATAGTACTTGGAGAAAGTATGCACAGAACTCCAAGTGGCTGCTTCCAAAATATCCTTGGTAGGAACCCCCCTGAGGAAAGCTGCAGAGGTAGCTGTGGCCCTTGTGGAGTGAAATCTGATGCTTGTAGGTACAGTTTTACCATGAAAAGAATAACAAAAGCGTATGCAGTGGGCTATCCATTTTGAGATTGTCTGTTTGGAAATAGCCTTCCCTTGAGCACCTGTAGCATAGGACACAAAGAGTTGCTCTGATTTTCTGAATGGCTTTGTCCTGTCCAAGTAATAACGAAGCTGTCTGTGAATGTCCAAGGAATGTAGTAGTCTCTCCCCTTTGTTTTGTGGATTAGGGTAAAAGGTAGGTAAGTGGATAGCCTGATTCAAGGCTACACTGGATACTACCTTTGGCATAAAGGAAGGGTTGGTTCGTAAGGAAACTCTGTCCTGATGGAAAATGATGAAAGGCTGCACAGCCATGAGGGCTTGTAGTTCCGAAACCCTGCGTGCTGAGGTGATAGCCAGAAGGAAGGCTGTTTTCCATGACAAAAATTGCAGTTCTGTTGAAGCAGCTGGCTCAAGTGGAGGCAGGGTCAGTTTTTCTAGAATTAAATTGAGGTCCCAAGCAGGTACTGGTTGCTTACTTGGGGGTTTTATATTCTTAGCCCCTCTGAGGAACTGTCTTAAGAGAGGATGAGAGAATAAAGGAGGATAAGTGTTGTATTGAGCAGAAATGGCTGAGGCATGGATTTTGATGGAGGAGAATGAAAGTCCACTGCTTAGCATCTCAGCTAGGTACTGTAATTATTTGAGGTAAATTCAGTATTCCAGGATTCTGTCCCTTTTTCTGATTCCAGGCACAAAACCGTTTCCATTTTGCGGAGTAGGCTTTTCTAGTAGAAGGCCTTCTGGCCTCCAAAATGACATCCTGCACCTCCTTGGAGAGGAGGGTCTGTTGTGAATTTAAGGAATCCTCCATGCGGCTAGATTGAGTGTTTTCAGCTGACTGTGAAGAGTTTTGAAGTTGTGCTGGGTCAACAGAAGAGGCATTAGAGGCAGGATCCATGGCGGGGAATGCGTCAGGCTCCTCAGGAGTGGGTACCAGTGTTGTCTTGGCCAGTCTGGAGCAATGAGAATCATCTTTGGTCTGTCTGCTCTGGCTTTTAATAGAACTTTGGGCAGCAGAGGAAGAGGTGGAAAGGCATAAACTGTCATTGTTGTCCAACTGAAAGAAAGTGCGTCCACTTTCCAGGCCTGTGGATGATAGGTCCTTGAGCAGAATTTTGTCAATTGGTAATTTCTGTGGGTAGCAAAGAGATCTATATCTGGCCTTCCCCATGCTTGAATTATCTTTGCAAAAACTTGAGGATGCAACTTCCATTCGTGTGGATCTGTCATATTTCTGCTTAGGTTGTCTGCCAGCGTGTTTTCCTTGCCTGGCAGGAATTGTGCTTGAAGTTGGATTTGTAATTCCAGAGCCATGTTCCAAAGAGACATGGCCAACCTGCACAGGGGATATGAATGGGTTCCTCCATGTTTGTTTATGTACCACATCACTGTGGTGTTGTCTTGTCCTTATCAATAGCTGGCCTGGATGCAGTAGGTCTTTGAAAGCCATAATAGCATTTTTTACTGCTAGCATTTCCTACTGATTGATGTGTAGGTGCTTTTCTTTTTGGGACCATTTGCCCTGAATGCACCGATCTGTCATGTGCGCCCCCCAGGCGTAGTCCGAGGCATCTGTTGTGATGACTTGATTTGCTTGAGGCTTGCAGAATGGGAGACCTGTGTTTCTTTGGCATGCTTGAGCCCACCACAGAAATTCCTTTTGAAGACATGGAATCAGTGGTATTATTGTTTCCAAACTGTGGCTGTGTTGAGACCATAGGTTTTTCAGGTACCACTGAAGTTTCCTCATATGCAGCTTTGCACATGGGATTAGTAGGATGCAAGATGCCATGCATCCCAGAGCCTGCAGGATTTTCCTTGCAGTCAGCCTGGTGAAATTTGCTAGTTTTCTGAAGTATTGAGTTAGTTGCCCCTGTTTCTCTGGCGTGAGGTAGGCCATCTGGGTGTTTGTGTCCAAGTTGGCACCCAGGAAAATTATTGTTTGAGAGGGTATTAGCCTTGATTTCTTTTTGTTGACTGTGAATCCCAGAGAATTCAACAACATTATTACAAAAGCCAGATGTTTCAGAAGTATGTGCTTGCTGTCCGCTTGGATCAGGCAGTCGTCCAAATATGGGTATATTTGTATCCCTTGAAGTCTGCAGTAGGCAATTACTGATGCCAGGCATTTCGTGAATACTCTGGGCGCAGTAGATAAGCCAAAGGGCAATGCAGAGAACTGATAATGGGTTGAACCTGCAAGAAATTTGAGGTATCTTCTGCAATCTTGTCTGATTGGGACATGCAGGTATGCCTCCTTGAGGTCCAATGTTACCAGCCAAGACTCCTTGCCCAGCATGGGAAGAAGCTGCTGTAATGTGAGCATCTTGAATTTTGGCATGAGTAAAAATGTGTTTAGGATGGATAGGTCCAAAATAGGTCTCCAATCTTTTCCCTTCCTTGGTACCAGGAATAGTCTGGAGTAAAAACCTTGACCTTGTTCTTGTGTAGGTACCTCTTGAATAGCTTTCATGTCCATGAGATCTGAAATTTGTTTTTGTGCCTCTGCCCTTTCATTGTGTGGCAGGCTTGGCATGCCTCTCATTTTTGGAAGGGTGTGAAAATGGAATCTGTAGCCTCTGTTTATAATGTCCAGGATCCATTTGTCTTTTGTGACAATATGCCAATTTTTTGAAAATAATGCCAGTTTTCCGCCTAAAGGTGCTTCCATTTGAGCCTTGCTTGGCATGCAAAGGGGAAAGTCATTGGGTCTGCTTTCTGAATGGCTGTGAACTATCCTCACCACCTCTTTGTGTAGGAGCTTGCCATTGTCTGCCTCTAAACGATCCGTGAGATTGCCCTCTGCCCCTCGGGTGCCTGTATCTACCTCTTTGGGGTCTGTCCGTGGCTGGAAAGGACCAATTTTTTTGAAGGCCAATTTCTACTGAAACGTGGAGGTTGTACCTGTAGGAAATCTTTCACTGTTTGCATTGATTTAGCCTTTTCCTCCATTTTCTTTAATACCTCCTCAGCTTTAACACCAAATAATACATCTTTTTGCAGAGGGGCATCTAGTAATTTAGCTTTGACCTGATCTGGTAAGGTTTGCTCTTTGAGCCAGGCATGTCTACGTATGACTGATCCTGTAACAGCAGCTCTACATGAGGCCTCTAAAGCATCAAAACCACATTGCAAGGTATGTTTACCCACTTGTTCTGCACTATGCATCAAATCCTGCAACTCCTTCAAGTCTGGTTGTTCAGGTTGTGACATTTTGCTTCTTAACTGTGATAACAGAAACTGTTCGTACTTTAACATATGGATCTGGCAGTTTAATGCCCTCATGGTTAAGGTGGCCGAGGTGTATACCTTTTTCCCCCACCTTTCTAAAGCTCTGGAATCTCTTTCTGAAGGTAATGGATTTTTAGCAGTGGAGGCCTTAATTCCCTTGGGGCCCTGTGAGATAGTTTCTGGGTCAGCCGCATGGCTTTTGTATAGGAATTGGTGTGAGTCAGGAACCCGGTAATACCTGTCAGGCTTGACTGGGGCTGGAGGTAAAGAGTCTGGGTTAAGGCAGGCCTCCGAATACACATCATCTAGAATGTCTAAGACAGGAGGTATAGCCAGAGGCCTGTGCTGAGGGAGCGAGAGAAAATCCCTAAGCCTTTTCTTGGAGTCTGAGTACTCTTGGCCTTCCCAGTGGAAGTGTTCCCTCAAGGTATGCAAGGTTTCCCCAAAAGAGTAATCCTCAGGGGGGGAGACAGAGGGAATGGACTCCTCTGCATCAAAATCCTCAAAAGGGGAGTATGAATGTTCCTGGTCATCAGAATGCTCTGAAGTAATGGAGGCCTGGTCCGAGGAGGGGGATTCTTCCTCCACTCTGGGCCTTTTGTCCAGGGGGGGTTGAGAACCCCTGATAAGAGTAATCAAATCCTCAGCCATTTTGAGCATCTGCTTTTTAGGCATGGGGCCTTGAGAAGGGCCCTGTGGAGCTTGTCTCTTAGTATGCATGGCTGCTTTAGACTTAGTGAAAGCCTTGATGGAAAAAGAAGAGGAAGGCCTGAAGACACCTTGAGATTTGGCAGACCTGTCTAAACTCTAAGTTTCACCGTCAAGAGTGGCTTCGGTATCGGTAGTCGGGGTGTGGGCTGAAGAGCCTGCGACCTCGGGTACAGTAGACACCGCCAATGAAGTGTCGTCGGTAGTCAGGGGCTGCGTAGGCGCCTCACTGAGAACCGGACCACCTGTAGTCGGCTTTGGCGGGTGTCGGTAGAAGCCGCGGACCTCGTATGTCGGTCCTTATCTTTGCGTCTTTTACTCAAAACTGGAGTCGGAGTATCCGACGACATAATGTAATTAAATTTTTTGCCAAAATAGTGTTGGGCAAACTCCGCCCGATGCTTAATGGTGCGTCTGTTGAATGTAGCACAAAAACGACAGGCCGAGACGTCGTGGTCTTGGCCTAAGCAAGGAATGCAGAGGGAATGAAAATCCTTATGCGGTATTTGCTTCCCACATGAAATGCAATTATTAACTTTGTCTGACATCGGTCTGAGGCAAGAAAAGTTTCCCCAATGGGGTACTTAGCTTTCAAGAAGACTTCGGTTGCAAAATATTCGTAATCTCAGGAGCTGACAGACCGGCACTTGCGAACTGCTTCTGCTTCGGGCACCGCGCGGCAAGAAAGACTGAAGAAAATGGTGTCGGTTGGTTCTTTTATACCCCTGTTGCACTGACGTCAGGGAAGAAGCGATGACAACCGACGCCGGACCTAGACTTTGGAATTTGGCCGACCGAGGACCCACCTGACGGCAGGAAAACCCATCTGTTATGACTGCAGCTGTATGCACGATGAACATCAGGCCACATATGACTGTCAACAAAATGAGTTGTCAGTGAAATGAACTTTCAGTGAATTGGTCTTGCTGATTTGGTTGTCAATGAAATGAAGGTAACCAATATTATATATATATATATATATATATATATATATATATATATATATATATATATATATATAAATACATATATATAAAAAGGTCTGTTAATATTTACACACAACAAACATTTTACCTGAAACAGTGCAATGCTCTGTCAGAAAGTCAGATACTTCCCAGTCTCTCTTTTATATTCATATCTACTGGTTGTAGCACATGAACACAATCATACAATAACCATTTGGTGTTACTGTACCAAACAGAGGTTACAACTGTGCATTACAAACATATAGCTGGGTCCCATTTTAAAACATCTGTCCCATTCCACAACTCATACTTTCATGCTTGCAAAAACCATTCCTGGGTCACTTACTAAAGAAAGTAAATAGCTTCTTTTGGGTGAATGACAGTCAAATGATGTGCAACCATCAACTTTTGCTTTTCTACATTTACACCATGTTATTCACACTCATCTTGCATGCTCATATGACTGAGGTTATCCACCATCTACATGGAGCTAAAATGTTCCATTTCCTCAACATTATCATTTAGATGTGGCAGTTCTTTCAACTTGGCCTTTGCTGCCCCTACATTTGTAAGTCTCTGCATGCTCTTCAAAAACACCTTCAGAACATCATTTGCATTTAATTTCCCTCCTAATGCATTCCTTAATTTACTCCAATAACTGTGCCGTCTGCTACAGTGTAATGTCAGAAAAATCAAGACCAATCAAGACTGTCATACATCTACTGTACATCCCTATGCTGGCTGCCACAAATGCCACACAACTTGCTCACTCTCATAGCATTACACACAAACTGTACAAGAATTATGCAAAGTTTACCACATTTCCAGTCTTCTAAAGATGAAAACAAATGATACACATTCAGTTCAAAGTGGCGTCTTAATTCATTTGGTTCATATCACTATCTTTAATTTGATAATAATCTAAAAATACCTGGTCCTTCCTCAACATCAAGCACTCCACTCAACTTTACATTCTTTATTCTCTTGTCTTATCTTCCAAAGTTAAGTGCTTCTCCATTTATACCACTACACAAATGCCTGGTCTACTCTATCACATATGTAAAAAGCTACAATAACAAAAATTTAGCTGTTCTTTCATAACAGAAAAGGTGATGTTAACTAATCTACACTACATGTAATTAATTCAGTGAACTTTTAAAGTAAAATAAGTTACACTGTACTTGCCCTTTTCATTAAATATGCAAGGTTTAAAAACTATGAAATTGTATAGAATGTACATTTGTTACTGTGTGAATGTACTGCAGTTTGAAAGTTAAGCTAATTCTGCAGTGCACACTCCTGCAGTGCTTAAAGCCTAATATTCCTTGAAGATGGTATTTTAGATCAAAGGATATCTTATTTTTGATTATCCCTCTAAGATGTACCAAACTGTGGAAACACGAAAGTATCCTCCAGTATTCCAAAACACAAAAAGTACAGTTGTGTACACTTACCATAAATGTAGATGTTCAAGTGTATTCACTGTTGCAGTCATTACATTTGGGTTATCTGCCTGCAGGTAGCCCTCAGCCAGCCTGAATATCAAAGTCTTGGATTCCTGTGTTGGACACTGTCTCTTCTTCCATGACGTCAGGTCGTCAGGGGTATAAAACATGCAGCCGATGCCATTACATCAGTTTTTCTTGCCCCAGATGTCAGGAGCCCCCATAATGGAAAGCAATTATATGTTAGGTTACACCTCCAACAAATGCAAATACACCAGAAAGCTGAAATACACTAAACATGAAGAAAAGTATAGTCAAGAGAAGGCAGGGGACTGGAGGGAGGGTAACCAGGACTGCAACAGTGAATACACTCGAACATCTACATTTATGGTAAGTGTACACAACTGTACTATATTCTTCATGTTTCACTGTTGCAGTCATTACATTTGGGTCAATTCCCAAAGCTAAGGAAGTGAGGAGGAAGTTAGAGAGCATTAGGACCAGCTATTAAGCCCTGCAAGACTGCAGTGGCAAAACCAGCTCTGGATTTAGAAAAAATAGGCATGTGGTAATGCTTGGTGAAGGTATGTACAGAGCTCCAAGTAGCAGCTTCTAGGATGTCCCTGGTAGGGACACCTCTGAGAAAGGCTGTAGAGGCAGATGCAGCCCTGGTGGAATGTGATCTTATCCCCTTGTGGGGTAGGTTTTCCATGGTGCTTATAGCAAAAATTAATGCAATGGGCTATCCATTTGGAAATGGTTTGCTTTGAAATGGCCTTCCCCTCTGCCCCTGCAGCAAAGTCAACTAGCAGCTGTTCAGATTTTCTGAGAGGCTTAGTCCTGTCCAAATAAAATCTAAGTTGCCTGTGCACGTCCAAAGAGTGCAGTATTCATTCTCCTTTGTTTTATGGATTTGGGAATGCAAGAGGCCAAGAACCCCAGGGCTTGCAGGATTTTCCTTGCAGATAGCTGGGTCTTTGGGGCCAGTAGTTTGAAGTAGGCTGTCAAATAAACTTGTTTCTCTGTTGTGAGGTAAGCCATCTGGGAAGTTGTGTTCAAGCTTGCTCCCAGGAATACAATTTGTTGGCAGGTTACAAGATGAGATTTCTTTTTGTTCATGGTGTACCCCACTGAGGTTAGAAGTTTCTTTACAAATGCCAGATGTTTTAGTAGCATGTCCTGGCTTTCTGCCTAAATTAGGCAATCGTCCAGGTATGGGTATATTTGAATATTTCTTTACCTGCAAAATGCAATGACTGGAGCTAGACACTTTGTGAATACCCTGGGCGCAGTAGATAAGCCAAAGGGAAGTGCAGAGAACCGATAGTGCATGCAGCCTGCTCTGAAGGGTAGGTATTTCCTGCAAGATAGTGCATTGAGCCTGCTCTGAAGGGTAGGTATTTCCTGCAAGATAACCTTATAGGGATGTGCAGGTACACTTCCTTAAGTCTAAGGTTGCCAACCAGACATCTTTCCCTAGCAAAGGAAGCAGCTGTTGAAGTGTTAGCATTTTGAATTTTGAGATTACCAAAAAGGTGTTTACAGAATAGAGAGGTCCAGGATAGGACGCCAGGAGCAGTCTTTTGTGGGTACCAGGAAAAGTCTTGAGTAAAAACCTTGTCCCATTTCTTCTGCTGGGACAGGCTGAATAGCCCTGATACTTAGAAGAGAGCGAACCTGCTGTTGAGCCTCTGCCCACTGATTTGGGGGCCTGTCTGGACAACCGTTTGGGGTTGGTAAGGTGTGGAAGTGGAATCTGTATCCTTGGAAAACTATATTTAAAACCCATTTGTCCTGGGCAATGAGTTCCCAGTTTTTTGCATGCAGGGCGATCTTTCCCCTAAGGGAGCAGGCAGTTGAGCAGGGCTTGGAAGGTTTAAGGTTAAGTCATTGTGACATTTTTCCATAGGGGGGTGTCTTACTACTTCCAGCTTTTTAAGTGGGAGCCACCCACTGCTTAGGCCTGTGAGTACCTTGAGACTGTAGCCTAGGTGGTCTGCTGTTCCTGGGTTTGGACTGAGAAGGCCTGGAAGAGACAGGAAAGGCTTAAAGGGCCCATTTTAAATTTCCTTCCCCAAAAGGGTTAAAAAAGGGGGTTTTTTTTTTCCCAATTTATTAACCAAAAAACCTTAAAAAAACAAATTTTTTTTGGCCCCTTTGGTAAAACCTTCCTTTTTTCACATTTTTTTTGTAAAAAAAAGCTACCAATTTTTTAACAAAAAATTTAAAAAGTTTTTTGGTTCCCTTTTTTTTTTTTTTTTTTTTTTTTTTTTTTTTTTTTTTTTTTTTTTTTTTTTTTTTTTTTTTTTTTTTTTTTTTTTTTTTTTTTTTTTTTTTTTTTTTTTTTTTTTTTTTTTTTTTTTTTTTTTTTTTTTAAAAACAGAAAAGAATGATGAACTAAACACTTGTAATTTAATTATAACCAAAAAAAATAAGAACCAACTTGCCCTTTTCTTAAATTTGCAATTTTAAATTAAAATTGTTGAATTAAATTTTTCGGGAAGTCCCTGGGGGAAAAATTTAACTTCCCTTAAGTCAATTGCCAAACCCAAATTTTCCTTTGAAAGGAAGGATTTTGAAAAGGTTACTTTTTTTTAAATTTTTAAGATTCCCAAAAAAGGGGGAAAATGGGAACCCCGGGATAACCCAAAAAGTCTTTTGTTACCAAAAAATTTTCTTGAAAAAACCCCTTTGGGTCCCATTTTTTCTGGGCAGGTAATAGCCCCTAAATATTAAAGGGAAAACCTGTGTTGACCTTTTCCCATAAATTTGGGGTTCTGACCAAACCGCTTGGGGGGGTAAGGGTTGGAAAAGGGAATTTTTTTATTCCCTTAAAAAAATTTTTAAAACCCAAAAGGCCGGGGAAATACCTTTTTCATGGGGGAAAATTTTCCCCAAGGGAAAAGGCGGGGGCGGGGAAAAAAATGGTTTGGAAATTTTAAAAAATTAAAGGTAAAAATTGTACTTTTCCTTTTATTTTGGTCTTATTTTCCTTCCAAAAGCAAAAGGGGGGGGAATTTGGGCCCTTGGGCCAGACGTAAGCCTATGGCCCGCCCCGGGGTTTTGGCTGGGAACCCGGGAAGGGAGACGGGAAAGGGAAATTTTGGGAAGGCCCGGGAAACCCCCCCTAAAAAAGGCTGAAGGAAATCCCCCTTTGGGGGATATTTACCTTTTTTTTCCATTTTTTAAAAAAATTTGCGGGGTTTCCAAAAGGGTTTGTTTAAAGGGCCCCCCCCCAGAAATTAAGTTTCAGTTTTCGGGAAGGCCCTTAAAAAAATTTTCCTGTAAAACCCCAAAAGTGCAGACCCTTTGAAGGATTTAAAAGGGGCCAAAACCCATTGCAAAAGTAGGGGGTTTTCCAAATTTTTTGGAATGGCTTAAATTTTGTTTTTTCGGTTTAGGAACCATCAATTTTGTTTAAAGTTGTCCCAAAAAAATTTGGGGCAAAAATAACTTTTTTAGGGGAAACGGGATTTTAAAGGGTTTTTTTAAAACCCAAAATTTTTAAATACCTTTTCCTCTTTCGGCCCTTGGAATCCCCTATAAAATATTTTTGGAAAAGTACACCCTTAAGCCTTTTGTCCCTTTAAATGGCCGGGGTCGGGGTAGGATTCTTGAAGAGGTTTTTAGATGGCATTCCTGTTAAACAGGTTTTCCAAGCCTTGGGAGGTGGGGTTTTCTGTTTTGGGTTCCAAAACATTTTCCCTTAGAAAGGGAAAAGAAAAGGCCTGTTTAAGGGTTTTAAGTTTTTAATTTTTTTCCAAAATTTTTTGGGAAAAATAATTAAGAGGGGTTTTTTAACCAAAAAGGGAAAAAACCTTTAATTTTTTGTAATTAATATATATTAAAAAAATTTTATTATATTTGGGGTTGTTAATTTTTTAAAAAGGGTTAATAATTGTATTTAAAATATATTTAAAAATTTTTTAATATTCCCCCATTTTTTTTTAATATTTTTAACAAAGTTAATTTAATTTAATTAATATTTAATTTTTATATTTTATATTCCACTTTTTGGGAATACCCCCCAGTTAATTTAATTACCAGGGGGTTTTTTTTTACAAACCGGGAAAAAAAAACCCCAAAATTCAAACCAATGCCAAAAGGGGGTTAC
>NC_056729.1:1698904453-1698999453 GCF_019279795.1 Protopterus annectens | reverse complement strand
CAAACTTAACAGACAGGAACCCTCCCACTTTAATTCTTGCCTCCGATCCTTCATACAAGCTGCCAATTAACATCACTATTGTATTAGGGAATACAAATGCTTCCATTGCCCTACTCCTTAAATCCCAGCTTACTCTGTCAAAAGGGGTCTCTGCATCACGATCCACCAACAACAGTGGTATTTTCATTTTGTTTCCCTCTGAATTATCACTGTTTTTTAATGTTTTTTTTAAAACAAGAAACATCTTTATTAAGTTATCACATATAACAAAGGCAATCGTACATTTACATAAATGAAAACAAGCCATACTGACACAATTCTAGCTGCAAACATTATACATAAACCACTCTGACACAATTGTAGTTACAAAGATTATATGTCACTTATAATCTATCCAGTCAGTGTCAGTCAAACATTACACAGTTCATTTAAATACTGCCTTCTTTTAAACCTTGTTTCTCTTCAGCATTTATTGTTCCCACAATTCCAATTTTTTCTATATAATTTGCTCCTACCCTTTTCTAAAGATCCCAATTCCAGTTTTTTTTTTGTTACTATATTCTCTACTTCTAGTAAAATTAGTTTAGACTTTGTGTGAAGACTGGTAGAGATGGTTGAAGGCTGCCAGCCTAGTCAAATAGAATTTGATACATAATTCTTGCATTTGTAAATATAAATGTAAAATACAGGCTTGTGTCTTAAATGTAAAGAAATGCTGTTTCAACAATGTGGCAACATTGCCATCTGTTGTAAGGAAAACTAAGTCAAGCATTTCAAATCTTTCTTTTGAAGTTAAAATTATTTAAAATCTGTCCTTGATCTAGATAGTGGTGCCGAAGAGGCTAGCTGAGCACATTCATTCTGTTGTTTTAACTTAAGGAATAATTACTAGTGTGTACATGTGAAATGTCTTTTATTGTTGTAGCTTCCTGAGCAGGTGTTAGCTTGCTAAATAATGTAGCCTGGGAACTCCAGGCTGTCAAAGAAATGAAGTAATGGGGACTAAATGAGAATGATGTAATCTGGGAGGGCCCAGCACAAATGTTTGTTAGCGATTTTAAAAACTATTGCTCAGAGAGAGACTGTAAGCATTTTGATCTTGGACATCTAATTCAGCACTGCCTATGCTCTTAAATAATTTATCTTAGAAGTATGTTTTCTTGTAGCAATAGCTAGGAAATTAGAAAAGATTAGACTAGGCATTTTTCCTGTTATGTCACAACTGTACTACAGAATTATTTTAAGTTTCTGTGTGATCTCTGAACTCTTGAATAGCACTGTGGTGTAGTAGCATTGTCTTGTGTTTTTAGTATTTATTATTAAATACTTTTAAACCCTTTTCAACTGTGGCTGGTTTATGTAGAGATAATTTAAGCTCTAGAATACACTGCATGCTTATAAGTGATCTTGTACTAAGCCCTTCCAATAAGCCTTGACTGCTTAAGTTACAATACTATTGGATAATAATATTGTACAGTAATAATTGGACACCCTTTCAAGGGCCTCTAGGTAACTGATAATTATTAGCTAGTGGTGGCAGTAATTACTACTGTATAGTCTGGGTAAAGGGGTACAGCTGGAGAATCTGTGTCAGCCTTTCCCAGGAGTGTCTGTGAAGTTGTATAAATACTTATCTCAAAGTATGTGTGTGTGTGTCAGCTATTTGGGTAGGGACACAAAATACTGGTTGGACAGAGAGGGTACTGGAGGTTAGCTTGCCAGCTAGGCTGAGATCTGGACCCTATAGCTGTGCCAGTGGAGAGTCTAATTGGGAACCTGGGGAGCAAGGGAGCAACCAGCCCCGGACTGACTGTGATCTCTGTGTGCTCTTAAGGGAAATTGCACTTTACTGTGTACATTTGTTATCCTTTCCTCATATAGGAGACCCTCTCTGGTGTTGGTGGTGAGGATTGAGGCTCCTTGATTGCTGGGCCAGGCCACGGGTGTCACATATTAATTGGTGGCAGTGGTGGGATCCACTACACATATTAAATGGTGTGCATTAGTGGGATATTCACATCACATATTAATTAGTTGGCAAATACTAATTGGCTTGTAGTGGTGTGGGTAGAGTGAATCCTGTAACTTATGTACAGTGATCTCTGAAGGTGTTTTGTACTCTAAAACAGCCATGCAGTGAATACTCAGAGTTCAGATCACAAGTGTTCCATTTCTTTTGTTAGCTTAGTTAGTCAGGGTGAGCAGGCAGCATGTCAGCAGAGGAGTATGGAAAGCTTTCAAGGAGCCAGCTGGTGGAGATGTGCCAGGCTAGGGGACTGGTGCATGGAAACCTGACTAAGGCAGACATAATTGCAGCCTTGGTTACAGCTGCATCAGAAAACAGCATCCAGGAGGACAATCAGACTGGCAGTGGAGATGCAATATCCTCGGAGAATGGACAGCTCAACCGTTCTGCGAAGGACAATCAGACTGGCAATGGAGATACAATATCCTCGGAGAATGGACAGCTCAACCTTTCTGCAGTGGACTTAAAAATCCAGCTGCAGCTAGAGAGACTTGAGTTGAAGGCCAGGCATTTGGAGATAGAAGCCAAAGAAAAGGAGCATCAGAGGAGGCATGAAAGGGAAATGCTGACTCTTCGTCAGAGTCATGGAGGTAATGGGGAACAAAGTAACTGGACCCCAGAAGCACAAAAGATCAGTAAATTTCTTCCGCAATTTAAAGAGGGGGATAATTTTGATAGTTTCATTCATATGTTTGAGAGGGTATGTATACAGTATAGTTTTGACTAAAGGCTCCGGGTACGGTTCCTGACCCCCTTACTCCATGGGAAACCTGTAACTTTTTGTCAAAAATGCCTGACGCTGCCTGTTTTGATTATACTGCTGTAAAAAAAATGTATTTTAGAATATTTTAAGCTAACACCTGAAATGTATAGGAAAAGGTTTTGTGAGCACAGACTCAAGGCAGATGAAAGTGTGTGTGAATATGTTGCTGAACTGAGCACTTATTTTCATAACTGGGTGAGTGGGTGTCAGGTCTCTACTTTTGAAGGGCTGGCAGACCTTTTGGTGAGGGAACAAGCCCTTAGCACTTTGCCTGAGGACACAAGGATCTGGTTAGCTGATAGACAATGTGCTACTTCAGATGAGTTGGGGAAGAAGGGAGACCTATCCCTGGCCAGCAGGGCAGCCCTCCACAGGAAGAGGACCCCAGTACTGCTCATGGGTCTAAAGGAACCCATGGTGGGCAGCACAGACTGCTACAACAGAATCTGCCAGTAGCAGGGGAAGCCACTAGGCCCAGGTACACATCCAGGAGCTAGGGTTAAATGTTTTGAATGCAACCAGTAGGGCCATGTGGCATACAGGTGTCCATGGAGGCAAGGTGGGGAACCAAAGATGAGGGAGCCAGTAAGTGGGAAAGACAAAATGCCAATAGCAGGTTGTCTTGAGACAACAGGGGTACTAAACTACCATCCTGCAGATGTCCTGAGAGGGAAGGAGTTGGATGGGGCAGTACCATGTGCTTATGCAGTTACAAGCAGTCAGGCTAGGAGACAAGCATGTGGGTCTAATAGCCTGGGGGAGACCCAGACTGACTGCATACTTGCAGCCAGGACTAGTGAGGTAGTTACTTCAAGGAGTGAGCTACGCTGTAGCAGTGAGACTAAAGGTGAGCCACAGCTGCTTGTGGGTATTGATATTCCCTTGGACAGGGTAACTGCAAAGGTAGAGGTGAGTAGTAGTACCCAGGTTGACAGTGAGGCACCGCTGTCAGTGGATGCCAGACTTCCTGTGGAAGGGGAGTTGGGAAGAGTTACAAGGAGAGAGTTGAGACAGGCTCAGCTCTCATACCCTACATTGCAAGGCCTGAGGCAGGTAGCTAGGGTGGCAACTGATTCTCAAGGAAAGGGGGAATTTGTATACTGGGACAAAGGGTTACTATACAGAGAGTGGACCCCTCTGGGAGGGCTAGAAGGTGAGAGAGTACAGCAGTTGGTAGTACCTAGAGCCTACCGTCTGGCGCTTCTAGCCATAGCCCATGATATTCCCTTTGCAGGTCATATGGGCATAAAACGTACAAAGAGGCGTATTATGCAGAACTTCTATTGGCCTGGAATTTCCAGATATGTAACAGGGTACTGCAGAACCTGTGAGCAGTGCCAAAAGGTAGGCAAGGCAGGAGACAAGGTGAGAGCTCCTTTGATGCCTTTGCCTGTGATTGTGGAGCCATTTCAGAGGGTAGCTATGGATATTGTGGGTCCTCTGAGTACCCCAAGTTCCACAGGGAAAACGTATATCCTAGTGGTAGTGGATTACGCTACATGATACCCTGAGGCGGTGGCTTTGTCCTCCACTGAGGCAGAGAAGGTGGCATATGCTTTGTTAAAGATTTTCAGCAGGGTGGGTTTCCCAAAAGAAATACTGACTGACCAAGGTGCCAATTTCATGTCAGACCTGCTGGCTTGTCTGTGGAAGTCCTGTGGGGTGAAGCACATGAAGATCACCCCCTATCATCCCCAGACTAATGGTCTCCATACTATAACTGGGGACAAACTTTCTGTAGTTCCCTGCTGTCCCTAAGAATGCCCTCACCTGCTTTTTAGTAACAGGTGCAGGCCATGTCTGAATGGCTTCCACTTTGGCAAATTCTGGCCTTATCTTACCACTCCCCACTCTATGTCCTAGGTAGGAGATCTCTGCCATACCCATCTGACATTTGCTCGGCTTAATGGTCAACCCTGCCCTCTGTAGTCTGCCTAGCACCTCCCTGACATGCTGAAGGTGCTCTGGCCAGGAATGGATGTAGATGGCAGTATCATCTAGGTAAGCAAGAGCAAACTCTCCAGCAAATGTTGGAGGTGTGACGGGGAAGAAAGAGATAACTGGGAACATATTTTCTCAGAGTGTAATGAGTTGGCAGACTTTTTAAAGATTCCCTGCAGACTGCTTTGTCAGAGATACTGGGCGTGCAAATTGCTGTAACTAAGGAAATTATTTTTTGAGCTATGAATCGTGAATCTGAATTGCCTACACATAGTAAGGCATTGCTGTGTCTAATTATGGTGGCTGTCAAAAAGCAGTTACTAGAAAATGGAAATCAAAGTGTGACGCCCGTGCCCTGGCCCAGCAATCATGGAGCTTCAATCCTCACCACTAACACCAGACCACCAACATTCTCATATATGAGGAAAGGATAACAAATACACACAGTACAGTGCAATTTCCCTTAAGAGCACACAGAGATCACAGTCAGTCTGGAGCTGGTCGCTCCCTTGCTCCCCAGGTCCCCAATAAGACTCCCCACTGGCACAGTTATAGGGTCCAGATCTCAGCCTAGCTGGCAAGCTAACCTCCAGTACCCTCCCTGTCCAACCAGTGCTTCATGTCCCTGGCCATGTAGCTGACACACACACACACACACACACACACACACACACACACACGCACACACACACACGCACACACACACGCGTGCACACACACACGCGCACACACACACGCGCACACACACACGCGCACACACACACGCGCACACACACACGCACACACACACACACACACACTCTTTGAGATAAGAATTTATACAACTTCACAGACACTCCTGGGAAAGGCTGACACAGATTCTCCAGCTGTGCCCCTTTACCTAGACTATACGGTAGTAATTACTGCCACCACCAGCTAATAATTATCAGCTACCCAAAGGCCCTTAAAAGGGTGTCCAATTATTACTGTACAATATTATTATCTAATAGTAGTGTAACTTAAGCAATCAAGGCTTGTTGGAAGGGCTTAGTACAAGATCACTTATAAGCACGATTCATAGCTCATTAAATCATTTCCTTAGTTACACCAATTTGCAGGTTACCTCAGGAAAAATTCTTTGGAGTCTACTTGGAGTCTAAAAATACCTATGTAAACACTTTTGTGCAAAGATCTTAAATCATTTAGGCTTTGTTCCATATTTGGGAGACATACATATATCCCCCCATTGCATCTTTGTGGACTGCTTATACAATCTCTCTTCCCAATCCTTTCTAACCTCCAATAAATTCCAGCCCCCTCTTGCCATTGTCTGTATCCGTAACTGCAGTCATCCCTATTGGCAGAATCTCTTTTCTCCACTCATGTGCTGGCTTATTTCTTAGAATACGTTCTGCTACTTTACGAATACAATAGTTTGTATGATTACTGTTATTCTCCTTAAAGGCCTGCATCCAAAATCCCAGTTTCTACTTGTTTCTTGAGCGACCCCCCCCCACCCCATTTCATCATTATCCCTTTCCACTTTGAATTATAGGTTTCTGCTTGTGCTATGTATAGGAGCCTTAACTGTGTTGCTCTGAAATACCCCTTCAAATCGGGTAATCCCAATCTGCCTTTTCTATTGGAAGAATCATCTTATTCCACTTGACTCTTGCAGTCTTCCCTCACAGATAAAATCCTTCAGCAATTTATTAATTGCACTCCACAACTTCTCCTCTGGTTGATAAAAATATGCCTGATCTGTGTACAAGACTAAAGGAACTAAAAATGTTTTAACTGCTTGTACCCTACTACTAATATCCATATAACAGAGCTACCATTCTCTCATTTTTTGTATTATCATTTATTTAGCCTCTTCCCACATATCCTTAGATGCCACACAGGAATAAGTTTTAATCCATACTCCTAAACACTTCATTTTATCATGGCCCCATAAATATGGATATTGCTGACCCAATTTGTTTGGGGCACATAATTTCCCACTATTACCTTTGTTTTAGCTTCATTAATTTTGTACCACAAAAAGATCTGAAACTTTTTCAAAATCCTTCACAACACTGTAATGTCCCTTTCTGATGGTTTTGTCAGGTATAAAAAATCATCTGCAAACAGAAACTGCTTTTCTTTACTACTAACCCAATTATATCCCTGAATTTCTAAGTCCTTATTTTGTTTGCCAATGGTTCTAAATACAATGCAAATAAAGGGGAGAGAGGACACCCCTACTGGTTCCTCTGCTCAAGCAGATATCAGAGAGGACCTCATCCACTTTAATTTTTGCCTCCGATCCCTCATATACCTTTCCTAACCAACCTTATAATTTTATCAGAGAATGCAAATGCTTCCATTGCCCTGCTCATAAAGTCCCAGCTTAGTCTGTCAAATGCTTTTTCTGTATCAAGACCCACCATCAACAGTGGTATTTTCTTACATTCAACTTCCGTCTGCATCACCAATGCTCTTTTAATGTTGTCAAGTATTTGCCTCCCCTACACAAAACCACACTGATCCGGATCTACCAATTTTGGCATAGTTTTTGCCATTATTTTAGCCACTATAGACATAAACACTTTATAATCATGGTTTAGTCATGAAATGGGCCTATATGAAGCTGGATCTGATGGATCTTTACCCTTTTTAGGTATTACAGCTACCACTGCTTTCTTCCAGGATGTTGGTGCTTCTCCTCCTGTTAAAACACTGTTAAACAAAACCTTCCAGATCTATAGTTTTCCCTCCTAGCTTCCAACCTTCCACCTGAATACCATCTATCCCTGGGGACTTTCCTGTAGATTGGGTATATATCACCATTTTTATCTCATCCCCTTTTATCTTGTTAGTAATTGAGCCTCATCGACTTCTAACCTTGGCATATTTAACTCCTCTATAAACATATGCATTTGTACCTTTTCTTGATTTCCATATTTCTCTGCTTTATACAGACTTTCACAGAATTTCTGAAATACTTCTACAGGATCTCTTATCTTCCTTATTAAAGGCTGCCTAAGCTTGTTGACAGCCCCTTCTAATGTCTGTTGCCTGAGTTGTGCTAAAAGTTCTTGTGCTCCAGAGTTATCAAAAAACAGCTGCTTAGCAGCACTCTTGAAAACTCATGCATATTATCGAGGTAATGTCTTATTTTCTGTTTAGCATTCTGCAGTTGCTTTTCTTCTTGTTCTGTGGAATTCCCCCTATTTTACAATACTTTAATATTTATCAGTCCCTCTAAATAATTATGGTAACTTCTTAACCATATCTCCTTTTCTTTTACTTCCACCCTATTTTTAAATTCCACTTTAATTTTATCCCACTCCCTAGCTATATTTTCAGAAGAAATTTCTATCTTCTCTAATACCTCCTGAATAATTTCCATTACCCAGTCCTGAAATTCCTCTCTTTTCAACAGATATCTGGGAAAGCATCAGTGTCTCATTTTATTTCATTATCCTGTGTTTTTATTTTAGTTATTATTCGTGCATGATCTGAAATAGTTATTAGGTGAATATCAAGACCTTCAATTAAATGCACATGTTTCTATGAAATGTAAATTCTGTCTAGCCTACCCCAGTTTTTGTATCTTGGGGAATAATATGTAAATTCAATCCAAACTCCTAGTACTGAATTCACATCTTCCATGCCAAACATTTTCATAAATTTCTTCAAAAATCTACTCTCTTTTGGTATATTTTCCCTTCTGGGCCCACAACACATCTTCACTGTTGGAAGCGGATTATTTCTCCTAGAATTTTCTTAAGGTCCACTATAGCAGTTTTTGGTGGAATATAAATACATGCCATTGTAATCCTCCTCCCTTCCCAGTTGCCACTTAGTACTAACAATCTACCATATCATCTTTTTTTTTATCCTCTTCTATCACTATTGGAGCTTCTCTTGCAATTAATATAAGTACTCCTCATTCCCTTTGCCCCAGGTATTCCACTGAATAACCATCCAGAAAACAATTCTTTATCAAATTCACATGTTCAGTTAGTTCCACGTGTGTCTCCTGCATAACAATTTCCACTCTACATTTTTAATACAGTTCAGTATTCTTTTTTGTATTTACATGCGAGACCACTGACATGTAAAAACATTATAGACAGCATTATTTTTCTAAAAAAAGTTATTCCCACCTTTTATGTATAACAGCTTTTGTGTTACATGCATATACTATTTGGCAGGTTAATCTTTTATAAAGGTGTTTCTTGTCATCTCCATTTGAGCCTATGTTGTATCTTACAAACTTTTTGTTTTATTCAAAGCCCTCAAAAAAAAAACACACACACAAACAAAAAAAACCCAAGACCTATTAACTTAATAACAGCACACAAAACTATGTACATCTTCAAATACTACAGTTTTACCTTCCTAATAGGTTTACTGCCCTTTTACTGTTGCCAAATGACTGCCACCCTTCCATAAAAAACACACTGATCCATATCTATCAATTTGGCAAAATCCATGCCATTCGTTTGGCTAGAAGACAAACAGATTTAAAACTGAAATGGATCTGTAAGAAGTTGGGTCAGACAGGCTTTTACCATATTTAGGTAATGCAGCCACCAAAGCTTTCTTCTAAGATGTTGGTGCTTCCCCTCCTTTTAAAATACTGCTACACAAAATCTCCAAAAGCATTATCATATTTTTCCATCCTAACTTCCAAACTTCCACAGGAATACCATCTGTTAAGGAAGACTTTCTCATCTCTTCCTATCTTAACCGTTAATTGTTGAGCCTCGTCCACCTCCAACCTTGGGATAATTAAGTCCTCTACACATATTTCCATTAGTGCTTTTCCTTGATTTCCATATTTCTCCGCTTTATACAAATTTTCATAACATTTCCTAAATATTTATAACTCCCCAGGATCTCTGATCATTTTTCTTGTTACAGGCTGCCTTAGTTTGGCAACAACTCTTTCTACTTTCTGTTGCTTAAGGCATTATGCTACAAGCTTTTGTGCTCTGCAGTTATGAAAAATAGTTAACTGAAAGTCAACTTTCTAAACTCATCCACATTATCCAAATACACCCTTATTTTCTCTTTAGCACTATTAAGTTTAGTCTCTTGTGTTTCTTCCCGTTCTGTAATACCTTAATCTTTGTCAGCCCCTCCAAATAAGTCCGAGTACATCTTAACCATATCTGCTTCTCTCTTATTTCTGCCCTATTTTTAAACTCCATTTTCATTTTATCCCACTCACTAGTTATTACCTCTGCAGAAATTTCTATTTTCCTTAATAACACAAATTATTTCCACTACTCATTCATTAAATTCCTCTCCTTTTAACAGGCATGTGAGAAAGCACCAGTGTCTCACTTTTACATCATTACCCTGCATTTTTATCTTAGTTTGTACTGCTGTGTGGTCTGAAATAGTTACTAGATATGTGTTGTAGCTTCAATTAAATACACATGTTCTTGTGAAATATAATTTTTATCCAGTCTAGCCCAATACTGCACACTGGGGAATAATATGTCGATTCCAAATTCACATCTTCCATACAAATTACTTGCAAAAATTTCTTCAAATATCTACCCTCTTTTGTTATGCTTTCTCTTCTAGGTCCCCAATAAATCCTCACTAGTGCAGATCAAGTTCCAGTCCAGCCAATAAGTAATACTCCCTGCTGAAACCAGATTACTTCTCCCAAATTTTCTTAAGCTCAATAATAGCAGGTTTCGGTGGAATACAAACATATGCCAGCATAATCCTCCTACCTTGCCAATAGCACCTTATACCCAAAAATCTACCATTACTGTCTTTTTCCCTTTATCACTATTGCAGCCCCTCTAGAAAATAGTACTATTACTCCCCATTTCCCTTGATCCTGATAGTCTGCTGAATATTCATCCTGAAAATCCTTTCTTTGTCAAATTCACATGCTCACTTCTTTCTAAATGCGTCTCCTGCAGCATTGCTATTAGGCAATCTGCATTTCTTGACATCTCCTCCTATCTTAACTGTTAATTGTTGAGCCTCATCTACCTCCAATCTTGCGATAATCAAGTATTCTACATATATTTCCATCAGTGCTTTTCCTTGATTTCCATATTTAGGTTCATAGACTCATAGGTAGGTACTAGGCTATTGGCCCTAGGGCCTATATAAGCCTAGCCAAAAAGGTACCCTGGCTTTTGCCACCCAAGAACATTATTTTCCTGTGCCCCTGTCAAGCATAGCCACAGAAGTGATCCCTGGGATGAATTTCCTATTACCCATCCTATCATCAATATTTTTCTTGAAGCGTGCTAATGAGGAGCTCTGTCTGACATAGATAGGTAGTCTGTTCCAGAGTATGGGAAGTCTCTGGGACAGGAATCTATCCCTCCAGCATGTTCTGTTTATGTGGTGACAAGGTTTAGGTCCCTAGAGCGTGTAGCTCGGGGGGATTGGGATTTCTTTAAGTGGAGCATGTCCAACAGCTCTGGGTTTGACATAGCTTTGCATATTAGGAAGAGATCGCCTTTGAGTAGGCGATATGCAACGGAGTAAAGCTGGTGTTTTTTGAGACGGTCTGTGTAGGGCATCTGTTTGAGGCCAGTAATCCTCTTTGTGAGGTATTTCTGCGGCCTTTCCAGTTGCTGTAGATATCTTGTGAGGTACATATCAAAAAGGGAATTGTACTCTATAATGGGTTTAATGAGTGATGAGTAGACGGGAACAATGACCTCTTTTTTTCTGGATGAGAAACCTTTTGTGATGAGGTGTGCCAAGTAGAAGGATTTCCTGACCACTGTGGCAATGTGATTATCAAAGGAGAGACTACTGTCCACCTGTGTCCCAAGGTCTCATCACACTTTTGGTATTAAGTAGACTACCGTCTTTGTGGTAGTGCATGGGTACAGAGTTTTTACCAAAGGAGATGACAATGCACTTTTTGGCATTGAGCTTGAGGCCATGGCTTTGACATCAGGCATCTGTTGCAGTGAGGCCCTTTTGCAGGATGTCTGCATCATTAGGAGTTTCGATTATGGCTCCTAGTTTGCAGTTATCTGCGAACTTAGTTACCCAAAGACCTTCTGTGTTAGCCTGTACTTCAGAGAAGTAGATACCAAACAGGAGTGGACCCAGGACTGAACCCTGTGGTACTCCACTTGTCATTGGTCTGAAGTCTGATTTGGAGTCTGCTACTTTCACAATTTTGTTCTGTCAGTAAACCAGTTGGCAACCCATCTTGTGACATAGGGATTTATACCTAGTGTAGTGAGTTTATCTATAATTCCAGAGTGGGGGATGGTGTTGAATGCCTTGGTGAGATCTAGATAGGCTGTGTGAACCACCTTACCCTCATCTATGGCTTTGGTGACTACTTCAAAGAAGTCTATTAGGTTTAGGAGACATGATCTGCCTTTTACAAACCCGAACTGTGTGGAGTCCAGAGTTTGGAGATCTCCAATGTCTTTGTTTATGAGTTCCATAATGATATTAATCTGCTTTATACAATTTTCATAAAATTTCTTAAATATTTATAACTCCCCAGGATCTCTGATCATTTTTCTTGTTACAGGCTGCCTTAGTTTGGCAACAACTCTTTCTACTTTCTGTTGCTTAAGTCATTATGCTACAAGCTTTTGTGCTCTGGAATTATGAAAAATAGTTAATTGAAAGTCAACTTTCTAAACTCATCCACATTATCCAAATACACCCTTATTTTCTCTAGCACTATTCAATTTTGCCTCTTGTGTTTCTCCCTATTCTGTAATACCTTAACCTTTGTCAGCCCCTCTAAATAAGTCCTAGTATGTCTTAACCATGTCTGCTTCTCTCTTATTTCTACCTTATTTTTAAACTCCATTTTCATTTTATCCCACTCACTAGTTATCACCTCTGCAGAAATTTATATTTTCCTTAACAACACAAAGTATTTCCACTATTCATTCGTTAAATTCCTCTCCTTTTAGCAGGCATGCGAGAAAGCACCAGTGTCTCACTTTTACATTATTACCCTGCATTTTTATCTTATTTTGTACTGCTGCATGGTCTGAAATAGTTACTAGATGTGTGTTGTAGCTTCAATTAAATGCACATGTTCTTGTGAAATATAATTTTTATCCAGTCTATTCCAATTACTGTACACTGGGGAATAATATGTAGATTCCGAATTCACATCTTCCATACAAATTACTTCCAAAAATTACTTCAGATATCTACCCACTTTTGTTATGCTTTCTCTTCTAGGTCCCCAATACATCCTCACTAGTGCAAATCAAATTCCAGTCCAGCCAATAAGTAATAATCCCTGCTGAAACCTGATTACTTCTCCCAAATTTTCTTAAGCTCAATAATAGCAGGTTTTGGTGGAATATAAACATATGTCAGCATAATCCTCCTACATTGCCAATAGCCTCTTATAACCAAAAATCTATAATTACTGTCTTTTTCCCTTTATCCCTTAGCCAGTGATAAGTGGAGGACGTTTCACTTCAATGATATTCGGATTCTGCCTTATATAAGAGGTACATTTTGGATTATTTTCTGCTTAAACTCTGAGCTTTGGCCAGCTAAGACCTACCTGCAATCAACTGGACATAGTAGTGAATTTAAGTAAATCTTTATCTGCACTTTTTCAAATAATACAGCATTTAAATTGATTTATTTGTGTTGCATTGAATACTATCTAGCTGGAAGTTGTGGCTCTGTTTTTTCAGTTAATGCTTGTTAGAATTTAGTGCTAGTTAGAATTCCTGCATAGCCAGTGATAAGTGGGGGAAGTTTCACTTCATTGATATTCAGTTTCTGCCTTATATAAGGGGTACATTTTGGATTACTTTCCGCTTAAACTCTGAGCTTTGGCCGGCTAAGACCTACCTGCAATCAACTGGACGTATAAGTGAATTTAAGTAAATCTTTATCTGCACTTTTTTCAAATACAGCATTTAAACTGATTTATTATTGTTGCATTGAATACTATATAGCTGGAAGTTGTGGCTCTGTTTTTTCAGTTAATGCTTGTTAGAATTTAGTTGTCTTTTCGACTTTTCCCCATTATGGGTTGCCACAGCGGAACGCCGGTCCACTAGTTAGAATTCCTGCATAGCCAGTGATAAGTGGGGGAAGTTTCACTTCATTGATATTCGGTTTCTGCCTTACATAAGAGGTACATTTTGGATTATTTTCTGCTTAAACTCTGAGCTTTGGCTGGCTAAGACCTACCTGCTATCAACTGGACATATACATGAATTTAAGTAAATCTTTATCTACACTTTTTTCAAACAATACAGCATTTAAATTGATTTATTTGTGTTGCATTGAATACTATCTAGCTGGAGGTTGTGGCTCTGTTTTTTCAGTTAATGCTTGTTAGACTTTAGTGCTAGTTAGAATTCCTGCATAGCCAGTGATAAGTGGGGGAAGTTTCACTTCATTGATATTCGGTTTCTGCCTTATATAAGAGGTACATTTTGGATTATTTTCCGCTTAAACTCTGAGCTTTGGCCGGATAAGACTTACCTGAAATCAACTGGATATATAAGTGAATTTAAGTAAATCTTTATCTGCACTTTTTTCAAATACAGCATTTAAATTGATTTATTATTGTTGCATTGAATACTATATAGCTGGAAGTTGTGGCTCTGTTTTTTCAGTTAATGATTGTTAGAATTTAGTTGTTGTTTGTCTTTTCGGCTTTTCCCCATTAGGGGTTGCCACAGCGGAACTCCGGTCCGCTAGTTAGAATTCCTGCATAGCCAGTGATAAGTGGGGGAAGTTTCACTTCATTGATCATCGGTTTCTGCCTTATATAAGAGGTACATTTTGGATTATTTTTTGCTTAAACTCTGAGCTTCGGCTGTTTAAGACCTACCTGCAATCAACTGGACGTATAAGTGAATCAACTGGACGTATAAGTGAATTTAAGTAAATCTTTATCTGCACTTTTTCCAATACAGCATTTAAATTGATTTATTTGTGTTGCATTGAATACTATCTAGCTAGAAGTTGTGGCTCTGTTTTTTCAGTGAATGCTTGTTTGAATTTAATTGTTGTTTGTCTTTTCAGCTTTTCCCGGTTAGGGGTCGCCACAGCGGAACTCAGGTCCATTAGTTAGAATTCCTGCATAGCCAGTGATAAGTGGGGGAAGTTTCACTTCGTTGATATTCGGTTTCTGCCTTACATAAGAGGTACATTTTGGATTATTTTCTGCTTAAACTTTGAGCTTTGGCCTGCTAAGACCTACCTGCTATTAACTGGACATATAAGTGAATTTAAGTAAATCTTTATCTACACTTTTTTCAAAGAGTACAGCATTTAAATTGATTTATTTGTGTTGCACTGAATACTATCTAGCTGGAGGTTGTGGTTCTGTTTTTTCAGTTAATGCTTGTTAGAATTTAGTGCTAGTTAGAATTCCTGCATAGCCAGTGATAAGTGGGGGAAGTTTCACTTCACTGACATTCGATTTCTGCCTTATATAACAGGTACATTTTGGATTATTTTCTGCTTAAACTCTGAGCTTTGGCCGGCTAAGACCTACCTGCAATCAACTGGACGTATAAGTGAATTTATGTAAATCTTTATCTCCACTTTTTTCAAATAATTCAGCATTTAAATTGATTTATTTGTGTTGCACTGACTACTATCTAGCTGGAAGCTGTGGCTCTGTTTTTTCAGTTCGGTCCCCACCCACCGTCCCTGCTGTTGTTTTGGTGTTAATCTTGGTGGCTTTGAAACTGTCCACCCCTCATGTAAATTTGCATTTGGATACTCCTCCTGGGCCCATCTCATTTGCTCACTCAAAAAAAAAAAAGTTGCACTTTATTCATCTGCTTTCACTGTATTTGTGTTTCTTCCTACTTTATTTTGCTTTTGCATCATCTTAAAAGTACTCAATTGTATTTATTACTGCTTGGTGTAACTATCATTCTAAGCCTCTTGGTTTAAACACTTGGGCTTCAGACCAGTTGTTTTACATTAAGAAGGTTTGTGGTCTGCACTGTTCTGGCAGGACAGGTAGCTTACATCCTTCAAAGTTGGGAACTGCTGACTGAAGGCTCAGTGTCTGTTATTCTAAAAGTGTATTAGTTCTGGTTTAAGTACTTGGGCTTCAGGCCAGTCATTTTACATTAAGAAGGTTTGTGGTCTGCACTCTTGTGGGAGGGGAGACCAGTTAGTTTACATTAAGAAGGTTTGTGGTCTGCACTGTTGTGGCAGGACAGGTAGCTTATATCCTTCTAAGTTGGGAACTGCTGAGTGAAGGCTCAGTGTCTGTTATTCTAAAAGTGTATTAGTTCTGGTTTAAGTACTTGGGCTTCAGGCCAGTCATTTTACATTAAGAAGGTTTATGGTCTGCACTCTTGTGGGAGGAGAGGCTGAACTCTGCCCTTCTCAGCTGGGAATTTCTGGTTAGAGGCTTATAGTGCCTGCATATTTGAACTGTTTCTTACTGAAATTGGTGTACCTTGTTTGCTGTCACAAACTAGATTCAGGCCTGCTGAATCTAGCTTTGTTTGTATAACTTGAACACTAATCCAGGCCTTCTTTTTTGGAGAAGGTTTCCCTGCACCCCAGAGGCAGGAGTGTGCAGTTAGAACTTGTCTGATTGAAGACTACAGCAACAGGGCTCAGTTTTGAGATTCTTTTACTGGTTAATTGGGTAATTTGTTTACAAGCCTTTTCTGATTGCTTGTAGTCATCTAAAGCTGTTTTAAGTGTATTTTTTACTGTTTTTGCCTTACCTTTTCAAAAAAATGTTCCTTGTTTCCCACCTTTCTAAGCTAGTATAGTCCAGTTTTCAGGCTAGTGCTGAATTCAGGGCTGTGTTACAAGTTTCTGAGTTGCCCATACCTTACTTGGATAGAAGGAGGTTTCTCTGTTCACCTGTAAGAGAGTGAGCTTTGAGCAGCCATCTGTCCCTGGAGGAGTGATTCCAGCCAAGAAGTTAGTAGTTTATAGGCCATTTTAGGCTAATTTCTCTCTTTCATTTCCCTGCTGTAAAAACCACATTTGCATGGTTTTGCACGTCCGGGCAGCACCGGTTAGCCAGGGCTAAATTATTCCCGGCTCCATCAAGTTTTCTCTTCAGTTTTGCTCTTGAAAGTAGTCTAACTCTCAACCTAAGCACTTAAAAAGCATCCTACAGTCCAGCACTTGCTCAGACCTAATAGCAATCATTAATATACCCCGACAATTGACTGCCCAACACGGCAAGGCTAATTTTTCACCCCTCACCAACCAAGCGACTAAGCAGCTCATCCTACTATTCAGGCAAGAACAAAGGGCAATTTCAGGTATACTCTCCAGTCCAGCTGGTGAACCTGGGTATCCTCAGGCAATGTTACAACTGCCTCATGTACACAAACAACCCTCTCCTCCTACCACAAAACATTAACATATGCAAGAGATGCAATTATATAGCTAAATTGGAGGCTAAGCTCTCTCCACCCAAGACTGGAACAGGCAGTCATGAGGAGAAGGTTAACACTTGCACCACATCTCCAGCCTCACAGACATACTAAACCAGCACTGGCAAAAAATATACATAAATACACAAAATTATACTCGGAGACTGTAAATAAAAACCTGGAAAAGCATCAGAGACCTCCAAAGCTGACACCCAAAAAACCTGCACCTATCGTCACAAACCAGACAACACATAAAACACAAAATCAGTGAGCCTAATCATCGCCCTTAAAACAAAATAACATACCTAACACACTAGTAATAGGTGACACTATAGTCAGGCACACTGACGTCCTACTCACTAGGCTGGACAAGGAGAAGGTTACTGTTAAGCTGTCTGTCAGGAGCTAGAATCCGCCACATAACACAAGCACTCAGGTCACTCCAGAACAAGTACAAATATGACTCTGTCATTGTTCATGTTGGTGTGAATGACCTGAGACGTACCTCCCTGGACTACATGAAGAGAGACATGGAAGAGCTCTCTGATCATGTAGCCCAGGCTGGTATGACCCTGACCCTGAGTCGCATCCTACCCTCACCAAGAATGATACCGCAGTACAAAGAAAAAATGATCAATTTCAACAACTGGCTAAGCTTTTGGCGTCATTCAAAGGGGATCCAGTGTCTGTCAGCCTGGGACGACATGCTCGACAAGCCTCGTTGCTTCGCAAGAGACGGCTTGCACCTGTCACCCTTAGGCTTTCGAATACTGGCCAAGGCTCTTGCTGCCCCCAAAGTGCCTTTTTTTAGGTAAGGCTTAAAAGTCAATCCCACCTCCGTAAACAGCACAAATAAAAAAATGAGGGTTATGCTACTCAACGCCAGGAGTTTAAATCTCAAAATGCACGCGCTTGAAGCACTCTTCAGTATGGAGAATGTCGACATCTGTGCAATAACTGAAACCTGGTTCAAGGCTCCACAGAGCACCCCAGCGCTACTGGGTTACAACTCATACTACACATTTCAGCCACAGAACATGAACCGAAACACAAAAGGAGGGGGTGTGTATCCATATTCATCAAGGATATCTACACCTCCAGGTTAGTGAAGCAGCATGACACCTCTGAGATCATCCATGTGCAACTAACATCAGGCAAATCTGCAATGCAAATTGTGGCCTGCTACAGATCACCCTCCATGACCAAGGACCACCACTCCGCCTTTCTGGAGATAATGGAAAACATGAAGGTCCTACCAAACACCCTGACATTGGGCGATTTAATTTACCCTACCGTTAACTGGGAAAACTACTCAAGTACAAACTCCCAAGTCCAGCGCTTCCTGGAATTTATCAACTTAAATGCCCTGGATCAGCTTGTAAACTCCCCTACCAGAGGTGAAAACATATTGGACCTGGTCATCACCAACATGGGCGTGACAGGTGTTCCGCACTGGAGGTCAACCCGTCATTGGTTAGATCAGACCATAAACTAATCACTCTGGATGTCCACACCACACCACCACTCCCAAACAAGGAAACCACAGTGAAAAACTTTTCTATAGCAAACTTCACCTTACTTAAGACAGAGGTGGTAAGTTTCACAGCTCCCACGCTAAAGGATAACAATGTCCAAGATGCAAGAACCTTTACAAATGCACTCTATGAGCACCTACAAGGATGCATGGATCGTGCCCCATCCGTAGCAAAACCAAGACTCACTCCCCTAAGAGAAGGAAACCAGTCTGGTGGACCCCTGCCATAAACAGGCTATACAATAGGAGGAGGAGGACACTAGTTCAGAAAAAAAGCAAATCCCAAGAAGGAAAGACATCCCTGATCAGTATCAGTAAGAAACTAAGGTCTCTCATAAAATCATCCAAGGCTAACTTCAAAAGAAAAATAGCCAAGGATTCGAAAGATAACCACAAAGCCTTCTTTAGCTATGTCAAGAATCTAAGAGGCAACTCACAGATATGCTCTGAGCTAGTGCAAAATCGCACAAAATATACTGAACCTACTGATATTGCCAACATCCTGGCAGATAGATTCAGTGCAAACTTCACCTCCCTCTCACCCCCAAAAGGGCCCACAATAAAACCGGAAAAGTGTAGTGTCCCAGAAATCACAGACGCACAGGTGAAAACAGCCCTTTCAAAAGCCAAAAGCACAGCATCAATGGGGCCAGATGGTGTCTCAGGCTGCGTCTTGCACAAACTACAAAACGAACTAACCCCCCACCTAAACACACTGTTCAACCTCAGCCTCTCCACAGGCTATGTGCCCATAGAATGGCGCACAGCAACGGTTATTCTACTCCACAAAGGAGGGGCCACAACTGATCTTGGTAACTATTGCCCCATAAGTCTGACTAGCCTGGTCTGCAAGGCTATGGGGTGCAACATCATGGAACTCATTAACAAAGACATTCGGAACCTCCAAACACTTGACCCGACCCAGTTCGGCTTTGTTAAGGGCAGATCATGCCTACTAAACCTGGATGACTTCTTCGAGACAGTCACCAAGGCCATAGATGAGGGGAAGGTGGTTCACACAGCCTACCATGACCTTACCAAGGCTTTTGACACCATTCCCCACTCGGGAATTATAGAAAAGCTCACCAGCCTGAACATAAGCCCCTACATCACGAGATGGGTTGCCAACTGGCTTACAGAGAGAACTCGCATGGTAAGAATAGTGGGCTCCAGGTCCGACTCTAAACCAGTCACAAGTGGTGTCCCACAAGGCTCAGTCCTGGGACCCCTACTTTTCGGCATATACTTCTCAGAAGTACAGGCAAACACAGGAGGTCTATGACTAACCAAGTTCGCCGACACTGCAAACTGGGAGCCATAACTGACTCTCCGGCTGACACGGACAGTCTCCAAAAGGGCCTTACTGAGACGGACACCTGGTGTCAAAGCCATGGTCTCAAGCTAAATGCCAAAAAATGCATAGTCATCCCGTTTGGGAAAAACAAAACACTCCTGAATTACCACATAGGTGGCAGCCCCCTTAATACAGAAGAGGTAATAAGAGATCTGAGGACCCAGGTAGATAGTAATCTCTCCTTTGACAATCATATTGCCAAAGTAGTTCGGAAATCCTTCTATGTAACCCATCTAATTACTAAAGGGTTCGCATCTAGAAATAAAGAGGTTATAGTGCCTCTCTACTCGTCACTCATCAGACCCATCATATAGTACAATGCCCTATTTGGGATGTACCTCACAAGACACTTCCAACAGCTGGAAAGACCATAAAAGTACCTCACCAAGAGGATTACTGGCCTCAAACATATGTCCTATGCAGCCCGACTGGAAAAACTCCGGCTTTACTCAGAGGGCAGAGCTCCGCATTAACACTCTTCAGGAGGAACCTTGACGAGTGGATGGGCAACAGAAAATACACCCCTGGGATCACTTCATTGGCTCTTCTTGACAGAGGCTCAGTTATGGGGCGGCAAAAGCTGACACACTCTGGCTAGGCTTATAAATGCCCTTGGGCAGATAGCCTAGTACCTACCTATGAACTTATCACTATTGCAGCCGCTCTAGCAATTAGTACTATTAATCCCCATTTCCCTTGATCCTGGTATTCTGCTGAATATTCATCCTGAAAATCCTTTCTTTGTCAAATCTACATGCTCACTTCTTTCTAAATGTGTCTCTTGCTGCATTGCTATTAGCACTCGACATTTCTTAATATAATTCAGTACTCCATTTTTGTCTATACCTGTAAGGCCCATTTACATTCCAAGATAACATGGACAGAACAGCCACCATGATAAAAACCCACAGCTACTACTTAATCTAAAATTAAGGTTACCCATCCCAAATTGCATGTTACAGCCTGTGTTCCCACTTAATGCTGTCTGTTCTATTCCCCTACCAGATCTGAAAATCAGTTTGCATGCTTTTAGAAAATTAACTTTTAACTCTAAGAAAAAGTGCACCGGCCATCTTCAAATAAAACTAAATTGCACACACTCAATTAAATGCATTATTAGGGTTGTTGGGGTGGCTGCTACCCTTCATTCACTTTCCATGATTTCAAACAATTTTTCACTAAGCTGCTTGCCATTTTACCTTTAATTTTTTTCAAAGCTTAATTGCTTGCACCTGCATCTCCACATAAAAGCAGTCAGCAATGAGAGAGAAAAAACAGCTTATAACTCTGCAAATGTATGAAGAAATATTTGTCATTTTCAGTCAGAGTACAATGTACAACTTCCTTATAGGTTCATAGGTTCATAGGTTCATACTAGGCTATCTGCCCGAGGGCATTTACAAGCCTAGCCCATAGTTTTGTGGCTTACGCCACCCCTTTAGTATGGGGAACTATACCCATTATTTTGCTTTGCCTTCAGATGCAGACTCCTTGATTCCTACTGAAAAGAAATAATAACGGAAAAAAACAAGCTAATACATTTGCAGATGCAAGAAACTTAACATTTTTCAAATCTTTCATCATTTTGTATTATTTTTCAAGTCTGCTTGCTTACAGAAATACTTTACAGTTTAAGCAATGGCAATATTCTAGACATTGACACTTTTACAAAATAAGAGAAACCACTTTACTTCTACATATAATATAATCAGTGTACTTTTACACCAACTTAGCCCAACAGCCCAAGATCACATTGTATTAACTTATACTTGCTTTGGTTCAGCCTATCTTCTCTTGTCACATTGGTTCAGCCTATCTTCTCTTGTCACATTGCTAAGCCAATATTTCTTACAATACAAAAAGTTATTTGTGTCAACATCCTTTATATGTACAGCAGTCAATGAAGATCCCCCTCACACATTTAAAATACCCCTGACTGCACATTATACAAAACCATTTTAGTATGCAACATGCAGCTGATATCATGAAATGTTTTACACAAATACTAATAACAAACACTGCTTTACTTATAGGTAGTCTTTTTTTCCTTTTAGTGTCCTTTTAAACATTAATGACTAATAAGAGTTTGTGCTTTACAGTCCAGTCACAAGTTTAATAATGTCAACAAGTCCAGTCTTTTTCAGTCACTTTTTTCTTACAAAGCCATTTTTTCACAAATGTGATTGATTACAGTCTCCCATTTATTCAGAATTTCAGCGTTGCTGGCCTTCTTCCAGTTTGTCTCAATTTCCCAAAGCCAAACTCTACAGTGTTCAAGTCCAAGGTACCCCTGATTTTTTTCTTGTCATCTCCTATGCTTTTTTCAAAATATTTTCTTTTGGAACACTGGAAAAGGTTTCACTAAGTCTGTCTATTAGCTTTACTGTCAGACAAAATGAGAATTAGAATCCCCATCTGTTGCTGGCTCACTTTTTGTGGGACAAACCTTCCTCCTTAGCCTGCTCTACACTGAAAAAATGTTTAGACTGAGTCTCAAACCTGCCTCTCAACATTCTTTGACTGCTGGAATAAATTTGCTTCTCTTCTGCCTGATGTACAGTGAATAATCAATTTTCCACAAACACTCTGTTGTCTCCAATTTTTAATACTTTCCCCTTCTGCTGTAGTTTTGTCAGGATCATCTTTTCCTGCTGGTATGATTGCACCTCTAGTAATATAGGTCTTGGCTATTTTCTCATGGCCAGGTTTGGAGCATACACACAATGTGCCCTTTCAATTAACAAATCCTGCTGTGGAATACCAGTCTAGTTACTTATTTGTGTGTTCATAAAAATTAATACAGTACGTTCCTGCCAGTTTCTCTGGTATAACAGAAAACCTAATTTTTCTCTGCACGTGCTGTCTTCTAACTATACATTTTTGAAACCGCTCTACCTAAGAAACCTCATGCTCATTCAGCTTTTTCTTCATTTCACCCTCTAATTTTTGCAGTGTTATCAATTCATCTGAATAGTTAGTTAAAATTTCTTCTACTTTTATAAGTCTTTTGTTATTTGAGTGGACATATTCCTTCAACATTTCATTTATTTTAATCACCTCTGAGTACATTTCATATATTTTTCTCGCTAAATTACTCAAAGCCATCTCTTGTACCAAAGCTGAACTGGTTTTTGCTTAACAGCTACAGGATTCTTCCCAGCCAGTGTTTTATCTTCACCTTGATTCTCTATCAGTTTCTCAGTTTCTTCTTTGCTGGTACCCGTGACGGTGTACGTAATAGCCAGCAATTTAATTTTAACTAGGCTGACGATATCACTGGCTCTTATTTCTCAGTTTCCATTTTCACACTGGGAGAGACGAAATTAAGCTGTTAATTAGTGTGCAGCCATCATGGAAGCCATTTTCTTAATTTCAAGCAAAGAACTTTATTCAGTTTTAAATGTCTTTGTCAGGTGATTTATTTATTTATGAGTTTAAGGATATATGCATTGGCCAGCTCCGTGTTACAGAAGGATAAAGCTTAAGTACAGCACAGGTGACCTGAGTTTTCAGCTAGTACCTTGGGTGCACCTAAAGGCGTTGTCCAGAGAGGAGATGGGAGTCAGTGTCCACTGCTGGCTCTCCACTCGTGAAGGGAAGGAGGTGGCTCTGGCTCATGACATGAGTGAGAACTAGGTGAATTCAAGGCATTCAGCCAGAAGAGTGGGGGTGGGGTGGGGGGAATACTTCCAGGAAGAGAAGATGGACTGTTTTCCCAGAATCAGCAAGCTGACACACACCATACCACCTAACACTTGCTATGGAACTGAGGTCTGCTGCGGATTCCTGGGCAGAATCTAATAGGCCATACAGTTTTGTGCACTGAATCTAGTGTACTGACCAACGCGTTGGATCCATCTATCAAACAGTAACTGCTCAGGTCTATATGCTAACACATTAAAATCTGAAAGGTTGGCTTATTAAGGGTAACCAGTAATTTACGTTGCTGATTTTGCCTGGGTTATCTAGCTATTGGCAGAGTTATAATTTGAGTAAGAGAGTGACAGTATATCTGCATGCACATTCCACTCACAATCTTTGCTACTATATCATAAACTCATTTGAAATTGCATGGACTCTCCTTCTCCCACTGACAACTGCTATGTGTAGCATGACTAATAACATGGATTATGATCCACAAAACAAATCACGTTCTTATAGGTATCATACAGTCCCAAATTCATAAAATTCAGTCTTATTCTGCTTGCCATTTTACTTACTTAAATTCTTCCACGAATGTGCCATGGTGAGTGATGTTTTGCCATAGGCTTTTAAAAATTGCACTGATGTGGTACCGAATTGTAAACTTGTCATAAAATTCACTAGTTGCTCCTGTGTGCTCAACGTCTAAAAGAGAAAAAAAATGGTACTAGAACCACTAAACTACTTTTGTTACTTATTATATGAACAGTATTTTAGAATTCTAGTTACATAAAAATACACAATAAAAACAGAATTCCAAGAGAATTTCTTGCAGCAGTGAAGCACACCTGTGGTACACTGGCATTGAACAGCATCATTGTATAATGGCCAGCAAGCAGCATGACAGAAAAAGCTAAGGCAGTTAACACTCCACAAAGAGGATTTAACTGTCAACTACCAGCCTCTACCTTCTCTGAAGTGACTGAGATGAACAGCTAATCCATTAAGAATTCATGAACCAGACTTGGTGTTGTGCATGTAAGGCATGCAGAGCCCCCCCCCCCCCCCCGCTTGTCAGCCCCTAGAAAGAAAATATACAGATGAGCAGAATGCTTGTGGGCTAGGTCTATCGGCTGCCAGATCCTTATCAAAGATGAAACATGGCTCCCTACAAAAACGGCTTGATGTTTCAAGGTCCTATAACATAAGGGTATGACCACCAAAAAGCATGTTCTAAAAGATCAACTGCAAAACCATCAGTCTTGATATGGGACAGAGTAAGCCTACTAATAATGAAATTCAAGAAGCAAAGATGTGAAAAATGCTTTAAAAAAGGGGGGGGGGATACAGAAATTCTTTAGTGAAGTGCTTGACCAGCTAGTGCTGGGTCACAGTTCTGTCTTCCACAAATCAAGATGGCCAGAAATTGATGGCTTATCCACACTTACTCTTGTGCAATGATACAAAAATCATGAAGGTGCCTGAGATAGGTCAGTAGAAGCTCCAAGCATCCTGTATTTAGAGTAAAAGCTATTTTTCTGCCCAAATGAAGAACATCTTCTACTTAACAGAATGTGTGTGACAAGTGGAAGGGTTTCCAGCGGTTTCAACCACTACAGCTTCCTGACCAAAAACCCATCTGGACCAGAGACTTTACAATAGGAATCCCACAAGACAAGGCAAGAAACTACCATTCCAAACACTAAATGGGAATGTTTCCTGTACTGTTGGGTACCTGCAAGCTTGAAACCATGCCTTTCTTTGCCCCTAAGATGCAGATATGCTTTTCAATGAACTTGGTGAACATATGTCGATTAAATGGCACAGGCATGTAAGAATTCATGCTGCTTTGGGGGGGGGGTCATATCTACCTCACACTCTTTCACTAAGTAGATTAATTCTGCCAAGTGCAAGGTAAGAATGCCATGCTGGTAGTCAGACAGGCACAGAAAAATGGCAAGAACAAAATACAGTGGAGGGGAAATTGGCTTCTTTAAAAAAGGACAAAGCAGAGGGACAAGATGTGTTGTCTTACAATGTGCTAAAGAATATGTGCTAGCAGATCCCAAGAACTACATTTTCACCAGGGAAACTATAGGCCCATTAGCTTAATAGCAATGATAGGGAAAGTCAGAGAAACTCCTTAGGGGAAAGGTTGCTTGCTTTCCTAGGGGACAATAACTCACATGGCTTCAAAAGGAAGTAGTAGTAGATGTGGTTTAGCTGGATTTCAGCAAGGCATTCTATTAGATCCCACAAAGGATGCTGCTAGAAAAACTGAAGGGGTTGAGCGCAGAATCAAGATTAAGGAATATTAAGGAATACGACACTGCATTTCTCTACACTAGCGAATTACACTAGTATAGTACTATGCGGAATGCCATCTCAATAGACTGTGTATAGGCAGCATATAGTGTTATTTGAACTTTGCTGGAATCTTGGTAGAAAAGACATTTTGTATGACCTAGCCTCATCCCTTAAACTTGGAGGGGGCAAGGTATGTACATCATCTCAGGGACACATGATGTCTTCCTTCTGCAAGTGTACACTCTTGTACACTCACTCATGAAGGCTAGCATCAGGTGGTGGCTTAGTCAGGCAAAAGCCCTCCCGCAGGAGAGCAACATTACCCCTTCCTCCAAGGAACTACAGCTGTATACATCTTGTTTTAATGAGTCCTCCTCCCAGGATGAGCTTGCCTATCATCCTCTACCAGCCCTATCAAGCACCAGGGCTGGTAACTGAATTCTAGTCACGTGAATCATAGCCACTGCTTCACAATTCATAGTTATACACCAGGCTAACAACTACCAGGGCCTTTATAATCCTAGCCGTGCAATCCCAGTTGTGTCCATATGTATCATGGGCATTTACTAGAAGGTGGTATGTTAGTTAGGAAATTTCTACAGGTTATGTGTGGGGATATTTTAGTATGGGCATTACTGTGTGCCTCTGTCCACTGGAGACATGGGAGCCCAGAGCAAGGTGCATTTCCGATTTGCCATCCACTGGTTAAGGTTGTGCTTAAATAGGATTTATCTCTTTATGTCATCTGAGCTGTCCTGTTCCTGCAAAGATACAGCCCTCACTGTTCTAACACACTGTGATGTCAGTTGAAAGAAAGGTAGCGACACAGGCATCTATTTCCTGTAGCAAAATGAACTGCACTGCAAACAATTTATAAATAAAGAAAGCTTGCCAAAAAAAAAAAAGGCCAGATTACATGCTGTTACAGAAGACTGTTACAGTGACGTCCCTAACACCTCTTCATGTGGTACAGGGTATGACTCTTTCAGCCCTGAGCAAGTCACTTAACCAGATAGTGCAAAATTTCCTACAGACTCTACACATGGGACACACCACTATCATGCCTTAAAAAAATCTTTCCTGGTTAGGGCTACCACAACTCTTAATATACACTCAGTTAACCATGGTTCATAAACTATTCTACCAGCCTGAGAAAATACCTGCTCTTATAAACATTATACACCCCTATTCCAACAGCTGTACTCTTTGCTCATCAATTAAATCACTGCTACAAGTTACCAAATCCACTAGTACTTCAGGTGATGCTTTATATTCACCTCAAGTTGCAAAAGCTTGGGGACGCACTTCCCCCTACTATTAAACCCACCCTTAACCCTAACCAGTTCAAACAACGACTCAAAATTAATTTAACCAAGTCATGGCAGTGCTCTTGTAATAGTCCAGGCTAATGAGACCTTCTACTATTTCTCTTATTCTACTCATAAAACTAATTTTTGCACCTATTTCTCATCATCTTTCCTTCACCCTACTGATCCCAGTCAAGCTTATCTTTTATGCCAAGCTCCTACAGACCCTAGAGCATACTCATCATTATAACTGTCCAGCTCCTGCTACAATTCTGCAGGATCATATATACTTGTTGGCACAACCTGTCTTACATCTTTTGTTTAAATTTCATACTATGTTAAGGTTCTGTCACTGCATAAACAACAAATGTTTTGTCCTTGATTTTTATTACCTACGTGCAAGTGAACATGTACAAATTTTTGTAACTCAGATTTTTGATGTATTCTCCACAGGCTACGTACCCATAAAGTGGCGCACAGCAGCGGTTATTCCGCTCCACAAAGGTGGAGCCAAAACAGACCCCGGGAACTTTCGCCCTATAAGCCTGACTAGCTTGATCTGCAAGGCTATGGAGCGCATCATCATGGAACTCATTAACAGAGACATTGGGAACCTCCAAACACTGGACCCTACCCAGTTCGGCTTTGTCAAGGGCAGATCATGCCTCCTAAACCTGGTGGACTTCTTTGAGACAGTTATCAAGGCTACAGATGAGGGAAAGGTGGTACACACAGCCCACCTAGACCTCGCAAATGCCTTTGACACCATTCCCCATTCTGGTATTATAGACAAGCTCACCAGCCTGAACATAGACCCCTACATCACAAGATGAGTTGCCAACTGGCTCACGGACAGAACCCACATGGTGAGAGTTGCGGGAGCTAGGTCCGACTCTAAATTGGTTACAAGTGGAGTTCCCCAGGGCTCAGTCCTAGGACCCCTCCAGTTCAGCATATACTTCTCAGAGGTACAGGCAAGCACAGGAGGACTATGGCTGACCAAGTTCACAGACGACTGCAAACTAGGGGCTGTAACTGACTCTCCGGCTGACAAAGACATCCTCCAAAAGGGTCTCACTGAGACGGATACCTAGTGTCAAAATCATGGCCTCAAGCTAAATGCCAAAAAGTGCATAGTCATCCAAAAAACAAAGTACCCACAAACTACCACATAGGCGGTAATCCCCTAAATATGGAAGACGTAATAAGGGATCTGGGGACCCAAGCAGATAGTAATCTCACCTTTGATAACCACATTGCCAAAGTGGTTAGAAAATCCTTCTACGTGGCCCACCTAATCACAAAAGGGTTCGTATCCAAATCAAAAGAGGTCATTGTGCCCCTCTACTCATCAGACCCATCATAGAGTACAATGCCCCATTTGGGATGTACCTTACAAGACACCTACAACAGCTGGAAAGACCACAGAAGTACCTCACCAAGAGGAACACTGGCCTCAAACAGATGTCCTATGCAGCTCGACTGAAGAAATTACAGCTGTACTTGGTTGCATACTACCTACTCAGAGGTGATCTCTGCCTGACATACAAGGCCATGTCCAACCCAGAATTGATGGACATGCTCCACCTAAAGAAAACCTTATCCCAGCGAGCCACAAGCTCTAGGGATCTAAACCTCACCACAACAATAAACAGGACGTGCTGGAGGGATATATTCCTGTCCCAGAGACTTCCCATGCTTTGGAACAAGATCCCAATCTACATTAGGCAGAGCTCCTCACTAACACTCTTCAAAAGAAATCTTGACGGGTGGATGGGAAAAGTACAGTT
The DNA here is from genome assembly GCF_019279795.1 of Protopterus annectens. Lineage (NCBI taxonomy): Eukaryota > Metazoa > Chordata > Ceratodontiformes > Protopteridae > Protopterus > Protopterus annectens. The sequence goes on along the minus strand of NC_056729.1, from coordinate 1,698,970,448 downwards.
TTGTACCTACCATAAATGTAGATGTTCGAGGATTCCATTGCTGCAGTCCTGACTATTGGGGTATAGTCCGCGTCCAGTCGGCCCGAATACCAGAGTATAAGGCTGACGTCGGTCAGGGCGCATTAGACTGACGTCAGTACGTCAGGGTACTAATGCGCATGACCGACGTCATATCCTCAGTCTTTTCTTGCCCCAGATGTCAGAAGACCTTAAAAAGACAAGTCCCAAAAAACCTGCACCAAAAACATGTACAATATATACAACAATATATACAAAAACATAAGCATGTAAACTCACCTACACAACCACCCCTAAATACAGAGGGAAGGAGGGAGGGTAAATTGGACTGCAGCAATGGAATCCTCGAACATCTACATTTATGGTAGGTACAAAACTGTACTATGTTCTTCGCCTTCCATTGCTGCAGTCCTGACTATTGGGTAGAATCCCAAAGCAGAGGTAAGGGAGGCTGGCAAATCATAAAGAAGTAGGAGCTGACAACATGCCTTGCAAAACAGCTGTGGCAAAACCAGCCCTAGACTTAGAGTAGATAGGAAGGTGATAATGCTTAGAGAAAGTATGCACTGAACTCCAAGTAGCTGCTTCCAAAATATCCTTAGTTGCCACCCCCCTTAGAAATGCAGTTGAAGTGGCAGTAGCCCTAGTGGAATGAGGCCTAATCCCAGCTGGAATCTCCTTGCCATGATGGGAATAACAAAATGCAATGCAAAAGCCAATCCACCTAGAAATAGTTTGTTTTGACACAGGCTTGCCCTGTGAACTCAAAGCAAAAGAAACAAACAACTGCTGGGACTGCCTAAAATCCTTAGTTCTGCTTAAATAATAACGCAATTGCCTGTGTACATCTAAAGTGTGCAAAATCTTTTCCCCTTTATTTTGAGGATCTGCATAAAACGTAGGCAAATGAATAGTTTGGTTTAAAGCCACACTAGAAACCACCTTAGGCATAAAGGAAGGATTAGTACGTAATGATACCCTATCCTTATGGAAAATCAAAGGGCTCTACTGCCATAAGGGCCTGCAACTCAGACACCCTTCTTGCAGAAGTAATAGCCAACAGAAAAGCAGTCTTCCATGACAAATATTTCAATTCAGCAGTAGCTGCAGGCTCAAAAGGTTGTAGAGTAAGTTTTTCCAACACAAAATTGAGATCCCAAGCAGGAGTAGGAGCTCTCCGTGGGGGTCTTATATTCTTTGCCCCTCTAAGAAACTGCTTGAACAAAGGATGCGAAAACAAAGGTGGGTCACAATCATAGTGAGCTGAAATTGCTGCAGCATGAATCTTAATGGAAGAGAAGGACAAACCTTTGTCCAATAACTCAGTAAGATATTGAAGAGCCACACTCAAATTAGGCTCAGAAATCTCCAAATTCTTTGCTGTACTCCAAAATAAAAATCTCTTCCATTTTTCTGCGTACACTCTCCTTGTACTAGGTCTTCTAGCTTCCATAATCACATTTAAAACTTGTTGAGGAAGTTGAGACCTGTTGTGTTTCAACACAGAATATGCCAGGCTGTTAGATGAAGAGAATGAAGCTTGACATTGAGCAGATGACCGTCCTTCTGAGATAACAGATGAGGAATCAGAGGTAAAGGCCATGGAGGCTTCTGTACCAGACTCCGTAGTAGTGGGTACCAGTGTTGCCGAGGCCAATCTGGAGCTATCAAAATCATCCTTGGCCTGTCTTGTCTGACCTTTAATAGCACCTTTGGAAGAAGAGGCAGAGGTGGAAAGGCATACACATGAAGGTTTTTCCAACTGAAAGACAGAGCATCCACTTTCCAAGCTGTGTGATGAAACCCCTTTGTGCAATACTTTGGCAGCTGGTGGTTTAGTGGAGAAGCGAACAGATCTATGTCTGGAGTCCCCCATGACACTGTCAGTTTCTGAAATACATGAAAATCCAGTTTCCACTCGTGGGGATCCATGATTTGTCTGCTTAACACATCTGCTAAGGAGTTCTGTGCTCCTGGCAGAAACCTTGCCTGAAGAGTTAGTTGCAAGCTTAGCGCAGTCTCCCATAAAATCATTGCTTGCCTGCATAGAGGATAAGAATGTGTTCCCCCTTGCTTGTTGATGTACCACATGACAGTTGTGTTGTCTGTTAGAATCAACACCTGCCCTGGAAGAAGTAACTCCTTGAAAGCCATTAATGCAAACTGGACTGCTAACATCTCCTTCATGTTGATATGTAGATGCTGTAGTCTGGCAGGCCACTTGTCTTGTATCCACTTTCCATTTAGATGAGCTCCCCAAGCAAGGTCCGAGGCATCTGTCGTTAAGATCTGACTTGCCTCTGGCCGGGTCACAGAGAGTCCCTTGTTTAGGTGACATTCCTGAGCCCACCACAAGAATTCTTTTCGAAGGCAAGGTATTATTTGAATGACAGTGTCCAAATCCTGGCAGTGCTGTGTCCATACATTTTGAGATACCACTGTAGCTTCCTCATATGCAGTTTGGCATTGGGAAGCACCAGAATACAAGATGCCATGAACCCTAATGCTTGAAGGACTGTCCTTGCAGTCAGCACGGACTGATGAGATAGTTGATGGAAGTAAAGTGACAGACTCTTTTGTTTGTCCGGGGTTAAAAAGGCCATCTGGGCTGCTGTATTCAGTCTCACACCCAGAAAGCACATGTCCTGAGAGGGTACTAGACTGGACTTTATTTCGTTCACAGAATACCCTAGGCATCTTAGCACTGCTATAACATATTCCAGATGCTGTAGAAGGTCTTCCTTTTCTTGAGCCAGAATCAGGCAGTCGCCCAAGTAAGGATAGATTTGAATTCCTTGAAGCCTGAAGTAAGCTATCACTGGAGCCAGAACCTTTGTGAATACTCTGGGCAGTAGATAAGCCAAAGGGCAATGCAGAGAACTGATAATGAGAATTTCCAGCTCGAAACCGCAGATACTTCCTGCAACTTAGCCTTATAGGCACATGAAGGTAAGCTTCCTTGAGATCTAAAGTTACCATCCAGTGATCTTTGCCCAGCAGAGGTAAAAGATGTTGTAACGTCAACATCTTGAACTTGGGAATGTCCAAAAACGTGTTGAGGAGAGATAAATCCAAAATTGGTCTCCACGTGTTCCCCTTCTTTGGTACAAGGAACAGGCGAGAATAAAATCCTAGGCCCCTTTCTGATACAGGGACTGGCTGAATGGCCCCTATCTGAAGTAACTGAGAAACTTGCTTGTGAGCCTCTTTTCTTTGTGGAGGAGGAACGTCTGGCATGCCTTTGAAAGGGGCATTGTATGGAAATAAAATCTGTAACCGTGGTGAATGATATCCAGCACCCATTTGTCTTGAGTAATTAAATCCCAATTTTCTTTGAAAAGAGACAGTCTTCCTCCCAAAGGAGCTGCCAGACGGGAATCTGCTGGCAGCTGAAAAGACAGGTCATTGGGTCTGTTTACGAAAGGACTGACCCCTGCCCTCACCAGAAGTCTGAGCAGGTGAACTCCCTTGTCTAGGCCTAAAAGAACCTTGAGCCCTGCCCCTACCACGTCTAGACCTACCCCTAGACTGGGAATCATAAGCAGGATATGTCCACCCCTTAGCAGGCCAATTTCTACTAAACTTTGGTGGCTGCACCTGCAAAAATCTTTAACAGTTTGCATAGACTTAGCTTTGTCCTCCATTTTCTTTAAAACTGCTTCCACAGGCGATCCAAACAACACATCAGACTGTAAAGGAGCATCCAAAATCCTTGTCTTAACATGCTCAGCTAAATTCTGATCCTTCAACCAGGCATGCCTGCGAAGAACAGAACTGGTAGCAGCCACCCTCGAGGAGGCCTGTACAGCATCAAAACCACATTGCAAAGAATGCTTACCCACTTGTTCAGACACATGAACCAAATCCAGCAACTCTTTACACTCAATACCTTCCGCCAAAGCATCCACCTTAGATTTCAATTGTGAAAGGAGATAATTCTGATATTTTAGCATGTGAAACTGACAATTCAATGCTCTCATGGCTAGAGTGGAAGAAGTATACACTTTCTTTCCCCACCTATCCAAAGCCCTTGCCTCTTTATCAGTGGGAACAGGATTTTTAACCACAGAAGCCTTAACACCTTTAGGCCCTTGAGAAATTGTTTCTGGGTCCGCCCTAGGACTCTTAAACAAATATTTATGAGCTTCGGGCACCCTATAATACCTATCAGGCTTAACAGGAGCAGGAGGCAAAGAGTCAGGGTTCAGGGAAGCCTCTGCAAAAACATCTTCCACCACATTCAACACAGGAGGAATAGCTAAAGGCCTATGCTGGGGTAAAAACAAGAATTCCCTAAGCCTTTTCCTGGAATCAGAGTAATCCTGGCCTTCCCATTTAAAGTGCTCCCTCATGGAATGCAGAGTCTCTGAAAATGAGAAATCCTCAGGCGGAGAAGCTGTAGGAGTGGAATCATCCACATCAGAATCAGAATAAGTAGGATACTCCTGCATGTCTTCCACAGAAGATTCTGAAGCCTCTGAACACTGTTCAAAACTATCAAACTCCGGTTCCACCCTAGGCCTCTTATCAGGCGGGGGCATGGAACCTCTAATCATAGTAATCAAATCCTCTGCCATTTTAAGCATATGTTTCTTAGGTACAGAACCCGAAATGCTAGGAGAAGCCCCCACTGAAGCTGAACTAGGCCTACCTCTTAAAGAAGTTTTGGCAACAGAAGGAGAGGCTCTAACTACCTTGGGAAGAGAGGGAAGAACAGTCACCTGAGAAGCCCCCTCAGCCTGGCCTACCTCCTGAGAGGGCACATCCTGCAATAGTATAGTTTCAGCCTGGGACTCCATGGAACCTCCTGGCAAAACCTCCGGCTCCACTGAGCCGTCTAAAGAACCGACGTCCGGGACTGCCGGTTCATCAACCCTAGGCTTCACTGTCTTATCCTTGCGCTTCTTGGAGGAAGCGGGCGTCGGAGCATCCGACGGCATTTTATAATTGCAACGCTTCCCAAACACTAACCTGGCACAGTCTAACCTCCTCTTAATAGTGCGTTTGTTAAACCTAGCACAAGAGCGGCAACCAACAACGTCGTGCTCAGGCCCTAAACAAGGTATACACAAGGTATGATAATCCCTATGAGGTATCTGTTTCCCACAAGAAATACAGTTATTCACTTTTTCTGACATCCGGTAAAATACTGAGGCAAGAAAAAACCAAAATGTTCCCCAACGGGGTACTTAGCCAACTCTGTTTCGGTCTGAAACTCCGGTTTCGGAAATATTTCAGAACGCCAACCTGCACTCGCAAAACTGCTTCTGCATCGGACCATGCGGCAAAAAAGACTGAGGATATGACGTCGGTCATGCGCATTAGTACCCTGACGTACTGACGTCAGTCTAATGCGCCCTGACCGACGTCAGCCTTATACTCTGGTATTCGGGCCGACTGGACGCGGACTATACCCCAATAGTCAGGACTGCAGCAATGGAAGACGAAGAACATCAGAAAGTTTACCTCGGGGATCACTTCAGTGGCTCTGCTGGACAGAGACACAGGGAACTAATCTAAGGGGGCGGCGAAAGCCAACACATTCTGGCTAGGTTTATAAATGCCTTCGGGCAGATAGCCTAGTACCTACCTATGTACCTATTTTGTATGTATTTCTTTCCATGTGAAGCTTTTCTCCCCAGGCCTCCAATGAAAATGGGTTTCCACCCAGTCAGACTTTCCCAGTAAACAAATGTAAAATAAATAAGTAAAATAAATTATCTCCAAATAAAAATAGCACAACTTCAGTGAGTCTGAAACACAACAAAAACAAAATTACTCTGTCACTAACTTTCATAAAACACTCAAAACAATGAAAAGAACTGAAGAAAGGTCCTACTAATGCTGACTTTACATGACAGCCTTGCAAATCAATCAAGCTTCAAAGGAAAGCCAGCACATGACCACTGGAGGCACTCATAGGCACAGGCTAATGGAATTTCTCGCCAAGAAAGAACACCAGTATGAATGGTAAAAACCCAAACATTATGCACTGTTGTTACAGTGACCCCCCCTACCCAACAGATGGAGTGCAAAACGGATACAGAAATAAAAATAAATGTAAAGTAATTCTAGGCAATACTAGAAAACACTGGACCATTATTTGTTGCATTTTGTTACCAGGATAGTATGACTGGGCAAACAGATGCCCCTTATCAGAGGATGCCTGGAGAGTAAAGCTCCACAGTAGTTACAAGTTAGACAAATAAAATGCACATATTTACAACAATATGTTATAAAAACATATGAACATACAAATAATTTAGTAAAGTATATATAGTAGATAAAAATAATTTACAAGACTGACGTTTAGATATACAATATGCAGTACATTTTCCAAAACAAACCCTGGTAGTGTTGCATTTTGCTTAGAATGTTAACGCATTAACTTAGTTTGACAGCTGTGTACTGCTGCTGTACCATTCTGAACCCTCTGAAAGTGGTAACAGAAGGGGTAGTGTGGTTATAACAAGTGGAAAAGCCTTAATTACATTAAAGTGGACTATTCTTTATCTTTCAATAATTATACTACAATACTGTCTTTATCATTAAAAATAGCTTCACAGAATTATTCTGCAGATAATGTATTCATATACTAAAACTCAATGAAATTTCAAGTGTAGTCCACTTTAATACAATTGACTCTCACTTAAGTGTAATACCCTTTCTGTTACCATGACGCCTTTCCCTTTTCTACCACTGCGTCCCTTGCCCACTCACACACATGCAGGAAAATACAAGTGTTAGTGGAGTGAAGCCATGCTGTCACTTGGAACGCAATGCAATACAACTTATAAGCCATTAAACAGGCACACATAAAACATTAAATATTGCCGCCCCCGTCAATCTTCCCAAACTCATTAACACCTTTTTTTCCTCAGAAAGACAGTATCACAGACTTAGCTCTACCTGGAAACTGCCTTTTTCACTATATATTACACATATATACATAAAGCAGTTTCACAGAAGTATCAGAGAACTGCGTATTCATGCAAGCTAATCCTACATCTGTAGTCTATACCGTGACTTATACAGTCCAATGTTCCCCAACATCTCTACATGAATGAGAAAAAAAATATGTATTTATAAAAGGGCTGACATGAAATGTGCATCCAGCTGTATATCCAAGCAGTGGGAAGAACAGAAGGGCATGAGACAATAGTAGAAATCTGAAATGCCAGCACAAGACTGATGTCACGTCTGAGACCACAACTTACAAAGGCCCACTTTCAGGTACTGCTAGGGTATTTTGCAATAGAAGACCCAGTGAAAAATAAGATATACATTAATATTACTGCTGCGATGTTCATCTCTCAAAGTTAAATCTGGATTTCTCACTGATTATGGTGTGTCTTTACAAATGTTAATATACACTTTTCAGGTTCAAAGTACTGGAAGCAAGAAGCTTTCCTTAAAAACTGTAGACTGGACTGGCTGCAAAGGAGGGATGATGAACGACTCTACAATCTCCAACGGACAGTTAACTGAAGACACTACATTCCACTGCTCCAAAAAGAATTCAAGGACTTTTTTTTGTCCTGCTTCCCCACCCCCTTTCAGACCTTGCCCAATGGCTCCTCTCCCTTCACCAAACTTGACACATTTGTTCCAGCAAATGGGTATAACTGGGCTAGGCAACAGCCCTACAGCCTATTTGTTCTTGCCCAGGTAACTCTACCAGCCTTCTGTTCTGTAGTAAGAGTTGAGTGGTAGGGAGTGAGTAGCTTCATGGTCCTGGGTTCTGCTCTTCCCTTGGGTACACTACCACCCTTGGTGCCTCCTCCAAGCCCACAACTGTTGTTACCCAAGGGTAAGTGCACTTCAGCTTACCAATTTACCCTCAGCTATATAGTACAAACACACTAATGGGACTGCAGGTTCAGCCAGTGCAGAATTTCACTAAGTGAGCAACTAGTGCTCTTGGTTAGGTGAAATTCATGGGGTGAGCCACAGCTGCCTCTCTTCCTCTAGGATGGGATAGCTGGCAGTGGCCTCTAAATCCACCCTCACTGGCTAAATCCTACAGGTACCAGAGCCATTAACTGAAGTCCTGCAGAGTAATCAGGGCTTTCTCTCTCTACAACATGGAGTAAGTGGAGTTTAAGCACTTCATGGTAGAAAAACAGAGATTCCTAGATTACTCCGATGGCCTTCTGACATCTTGACAGTCCTCCCAATGAGGGTTTCCTAAGGAAAGGATTTGTTCAGGAAAAGGATTTGTCAACTCAGATTGTATTGGAATAATCACTCAACTGTACTATTAGTGATCAAATGATGCATATAACTTGAGTAGAAATTCCTCCTCTTAAAGTGTCTCAAATGAGCCTTAACCACCCTTTAAAAATGAGATACAAAAGGAAGATAGTAGTTGTCACCTGACAAACAAGAGCAGTGCAAGTGAGGAGTATGTGCTACAGAAGTCAGAGTTAATGTCTATAAAACTGGAGAGAAGGATCTGCTCATCTGAGCCAGTCTGAGTCCTGCTTCAAGTAATTCTCATCTCCATCTCCCTGCTGTAACTTACTGTCATACAAGTTTAAACTACTTGCACCACTCAGAAAGTTCTTAAAAATCATAATAGTGGATGGGAGTGCATCTGGGAAGCCATAGATGCTCAAATGTGAATCTCCTCCTCCTGCCACAAACACAAATTAATTGCTTCTGGGGAGAACTGACCACAGGAGAAAAATCTTTGAAGGTGGGAAGAGAAACTCATACCTTCTTCTGGGAAATGTGCATCAAAACATCAACCAGCACTACCAATATCCTATTACATAATGTAGGACTGGGTAAAAAAGTCACATGGAGTTTGCTCCTAAGAGTGTTAACTGCTGATGAAATGACTGTGAAGAAAAGGCTGTTTGTGATCCCTCCTATTAAAATAGGCATCATATGACTGGACACACTGATTTTCTTTACTCTGTAACTGTTTGCCTCATGCCTGCTTTCTCTACACTGGTCTTCTAAATAATGTCTTCCTCCTGATCACATATCAGCAAAGGCAGGCCTTCATTTCTGACTGTGATAAGTAATTGGCATTGACATAACTTGAGGATGTTAAGCAGATGTCTGTGGAAGGAGAGGTAAAGCCAGTGATAGTCATGATAAAGTGATGAACCACATGGATACTTCAGAAGTTTATGAGGCTTAGGTCTTGATGTTTTGGCACTGAACAGGTGCACTTTCCTGTAATGTAAGCAAGCAAAATAAACATGGGACTATGACCAGTGAATTACTCCCCTTAACAAATACTTGGGTATTTTATTGTGAGCAATGAGGAGCATAACTTCTGTAAATTCAAGTCTTGAAGGGCTTTATTTTACTTATTAATCCTTTGTTGATTGGGTTAGTTCCACTATGCTAGTGGCATCCTTTCAGGGGACACTTGAGGTGGTATTTATACTACTAGGGAAACTTTGGCAAGGGGATTGGGGAACTCCCCTTACTCTTTTCTATAGGTGCCATCAGATTTTTTTACATCCATCTGAGCTACCAACAACTCAAGTAGGTGGCACCTCAGTTTAGCATTTAATTTGATGGACAACATACTTAGGAGCACAGCGCCCCCTTATGCTGCACTACAGTGTCAGCAATTGCTCTACTTGGTATGGAAATAAACCTACAGCCTTCTGCACCAAAAGCGAGTGTTTATCTGCTGTACCACTGAGAAGGTGCAGTTTAAAAGCAAGCAAAAATATCTCAACTACAACTACTCTCTTCAAAAGTTCTCTCTTAAATAAGATCAATCCATCCCACATTTTATATTTAGCTCCTTTACACAGTTACCAAATGCAAACATGTAATACTGTTTCTGTACAATCAACATAAATGACATCACGTTAAATACAAATGAAAGAAAACCCATAGCTGTGGTTACCTGTGTAAAACTTCATTAGTGCAGGGACTAGCAGCTTTACAGAAAGTGGATGATTTTCCATCATTTCAAAAAACTTCTGAGTTCGAGGTTGAACTGATGGGTTTGTTACAAACATGACCTCAACAAGTTTGGCAATAAGGTATGGATTTCGGATATAATTCTGATTACATAACATTACAATAAGGAACGTTGCAATATCCTGAGTGCAGGGTTCATACAGAACCTGAGGCGCATACCTAAGAGAGAAAGAAAAATAATAATAAAAGCTACATAATCTGAAGAAAAAATCCATTATTAAGGCCTAGAAATATGTAGCACAACTTTTAAGTACATATTTAGGAAACTTAACTTTTTAAACAACGTGGTTTGTTTAGCTATCATACATCAATATCTTTAATGGTGCCATCACAGTAATAGACCTTTAAGCAAACTCTACCCCCACGATGTACTTAGGATGTACTGTTGAGGCCAAAAGGTGCAGTTTGTTCCCTTCTGGATGATTAACTGGAATACTGCACAAAGCCTTCAGGGTAGCACATACAATCACAAATTCAATTTACAATATTTAATCTCCAAAGTCTGCCTTGTCCATTTCCTGTGCTATCCTTGCTCAGGTGCCACCTCTACTGTCATTAGTTTTGTATTATTCTACTTACAAAAGCAGGTGGCCTAAACTTCTACACTCCTACTCAATCATTGCAACTCAAGATGATACAATCAGGAAACAGTAAAACACATTTACAGAAAATAAACATAAATTTTGTAGAGAGGAAAACATAAACCTATAATAAAAAGAAAAATAGTCTGTTAACTGTGGCACCAAAAGTCAATAATGCATCTTGGGTTATATTACTGCAATGCAAAAATGTGAAAAACAAAACATTTGCGGTACCATCTAAACTGTGGTTTAAGTACTAATCCAAGGTAATACTTTCCACTTATTTTATCCCAGTAATTCCATTTCTCAGTGTCCATAACTGTTATTAGTGCTTTAACTTTAGATACTAATGTATGAATTCAATTGTAAGCAATGTAAAGCTGCACTCCTGCGTCTGCCTTCCTTCAGATGAGACATTAAACTGAGGCCCCATCTGCTTGAGTTCGTGGCAGCTCACGTGGATGTAAAAGATCCCATGGCACCCACTGAAATGACTAGGGAAAGTTCCCCAATGCCCGGGCCAAATTTGCCCTAGTAGTATAATTATACTACCTCAGTTCTCCCCTGAAAAGAGGCTACTAGCCTAGTGGAACTAACAAGGTCAACAAAGTATAAATAAACAGGGCGATATCCTCATATTTACTTTTTGACTCAAAGTGAGCAGTATCTCTTACACAGATAATCTGGAAACTGCAGCAGAAATTTAAGGCTGTGAGACATAGTTTCTATGTTACAGGGTTTGATTTCCTCAGCCCTAATTTGCTTACGGTGCAACCATAAGCAAGTCATTTAACCACATTTTGCTCTTGGGGTCACCCCTGAAAAGGGACTGTATGCCCAGTGGACTTACTCGTTAACAAACAGGATACTATTATTATTATTATTATGTTAGCAATGATAAACTAAAGTTATGTACTCAACTTAACTATGCATCTGTGCTATTCATTTTTATTTTTCCTCAACAAATGAGGTATCGGATTCAACCTTGGATCAGACTCGGATGCAGACAGCCTCTTGGATCCAACTCATGAGTTCCTTGCTGTACCTCAGATCGAGTCTGATGCCTTATAGGTACATAGGTAGGTACTAGGCTATCTGCCTGAGGGCATTTATAAGCCTAGCCAGAGTGTCGGCCTTCGCCGCCCCAATGATTAATTAACTGATCCTCTGTCAAGCAGAGCCAATGAAGTGATCCCAGGGGTGTATGTTGTGTTACCCATCCACTCATCAAGGTTTCTCTTGAAGAGTGTTAGTGAGAGGCTCTGCCTAATGTAGTCTGGAATTTTGTTCCAAAGCATGGGGTGTCTGTGACAGGAATCTAGCACTCCAGCATGTTCTATTCATTATTGTGGCGAGGTTTAGCTCACTAGAGTGCATGGCTCACACTGACTTGGATTTCTTTAGGTGGAGCACGTCCATCAATTTTTGTAAGTCAGGCAGAGATCACCTCTGAGTAAGCGATATGACAGAGTACAGCCGGAGTTTTTTCAGTCGAGCTGCATAGGACATATGTTTGAGACCAGTAATCCTCTTGGTGAGGTACGTTTGCCGTCTTCCCAGCTGTTGGAAGTGTCTTGTGAGGTACATTCCAAATGGGGCATTGTACTCTATGATGGGTCTGATGAGTGACGAGTAGAGGGGCGCTATAACCTCTTTATTTCTAGATGCGAACCCTTTAGTAATTAGATGGGCCACATAGAAGGATTTCTTAACTACTTTGGCAATATGATTGTCAAAGGAGAGATTACTATCTACCTGGGTCCCCAGATCTCTTATTACCTCTTCTGTATTAAGGGGGCTGCCACCTATGTGGTAATTCATGGGTGTTTTTTTTTTCCCAAATGGGATGACTATGCATTTTTTGGCATTTAGCTTGAGGCCATGACTTTGACACCAGGTGTCCGTCTCAGTAAGGCCCTTTTGGAGGATGATCGTGTCAGCCAGAGAGTCAATTATGTCTCCCAGTTTGCAGTCATTGGCGAACTTGGTTAGCCATAGTCCTCCTGTGTTTGCCTGTACTTCTGAAGTATATGCCGAACAATAGGGGTCCCAGTACCGAGCCTTGCATGACACCACTTGTGACTGGTTTAGAGTCGGACCTGGAGCCCGCTATTCTTACCGTGTGAGTTCTGTCTGTAAGCCAGTTGGCAACCCATCTCGTGACGTAGGGGTTTATGTTCAGGCTGGGGAGTTTTTCTGTAATACCCGAGTGGGGAATGGTGTCGAAAGCCTTGGCAAAGTCAAGGTAGGCTGTGTGAACCACCTTTCCCTCATCTATGGCCTTGGTGACTGTCTGGAAGAAGTCAGCCAGGTTTAGTAGGCATGATCTGCCCTTAACAAAGCAGAACTGGGTCGGGTCAAGTGTTTGGAGGGTCCCAATGTCTTTGTTAATGAGTTCCATGATGATGCGCTCCATAGCCTTGCAGACTAGGCTAGTCAGGCTTATAGTTACTAGGGTCAGTTGTGGCCCCTCCTTTGTGGAGCGGAATAACCATTGCTGTGCGCCATTTTATGGGCCCATAGCCTGTGGAGAGGTTGAGGTTGAACAGCGTGTTTAGGTGGGGGGTTAGTTCGTTCTGTAGTTCGTGCAAGACGCAGCCTGGGACACCATCTGGCTCCATTGACGCTGTGTTTTTGGTTTTTGAAAGGGCTGTTTTCACCTGTGTGTCTGATTCCCGGGGCACTACACTTTTCTGGTATTGTTGTGGTCCCATTTGGGGTGAGAGGGGGTGAAGTTTGCACTGAATCTACCTGCCAGGATGTTGCCAATATCAGTAGGTTCAGTATATTTTGTGTTATTTTGCACTAGTTCAGTGCATATCTGCGAGTTGCCACTTAGATTCTTAACATAGCTAAAGAAGGCTTTGTGGTTATCTTTTGAATCCTTGGCTATTCTTCTTTCAAAGTTAGCCTTGGATGGTTTTATGAGGGACCTTAGTTTCTTACTGATACTGATCAGGGATGTCTTTCCTTCTTGGGATTTGCTTTTTTTCTGAACTAGTTTCCTCCTTCTGTTGTATAGCCTGTTTATGGGAGGGGTCCACCAGACTGGTTTCCTTCTCTTAGAGGAGTGAGTCTTGGTTTTGCTAGGGATGGCATGATCCATGCATCTTTGTAGGTGCTCATAGAGTGCATTTGTAAAGGTTTCTGCATCTTGGGCAGCATTATCCTTTAGCGTGGGGGCTGTGAAACTTACCGCCTCTGTCTTAAGTAAGGTGAAGTTTGCTTTAGAAAAGTTTTTTTACTGTGGTTTCCTTAGTTGGGGGTGGTGGTGGGGTGTGGACATTCAGAGTGGTTAGTTTATGATCTGATCTAACCAGTGACGGGTTGACTTCCGGTGTGGAACACCTGTCGCCCATGTTGGTGATGACCAGGTCCAATATGTTTCCACCTCTGGTAGGGGAGTTTACCAGCTGATCCAGGGCATTTGAGTTGATGAATTCCAGGAAGCGCTGGGCCTGGGAGTTTGTACTCAAGTAGTTTTCCCAGATAATGGTAGGGTAATTGAAATCGCCCAATATCAGGATGTTCGGTAGGACCTTCATGTTTTCCACTGTCTCCAGAAAGGTGGAGTGGTGGTCCTGGGTCATGGAGGGTGATCTGTAGCAGGCCACAATTTGCATTGCAGATTTGCCCGATGTTAGTTGCACATGGATGATCTCAGGGGTATCATGCTGCACCACTAACCTAGAGGTGTAGGTATCCTTGATGAGTATGGATACACCCCCTCCTTTTGTGTTTCGGTCCGTGTTCTGTGGCCGAAAGGTGTGGTATGAGTTGTAGCCTGGTAGTGTTGGGGTGATCTCTGGAGCCTTGAACCAGGTTTCAGTTACTGCACAGATGTCGACATACTGAGGAGTGCTTCGAGCTCGCGCATTTTGAGATTTAAACTCCAGGCGTTGAGTAGCATAACCCTCGTTTTTTTTGTTAATTGTGCTGTTTACGGAGGAGGGTTTGACTTTTGAGCCTTGCCTAAAAAAGGCACTATGGGGGCAGCAAGAGCCTTGGCCAGTATTCGAAAGCCTAGGGGTGACAGGTGCAAGCAGTCTCTTGCGAAGCAACGCGGCTTGTCGAGCATGTCGTCCCAGGCTGACAGACACTGGATCCCCTTTGAATGACACCAGAAGCTTAGCCAATTGTTGAAATTCATCATTTTTTTTATACTGAGGTATCACTCTTGGTGAGGGCAGGGTGCTACTCAGGGTCAGGGTCCTTCCATGTCTCTTTTCATGTAGTCCAGGGAGGTATGTCTCAGGTCATTCACACCAACATGAACAATGACAGAATCATATATGTACTTGTTCTGGAGTGACCTGAGTGCTTGTGTTATGTGGCGGATTTTGGCTCCCGACAGGCAGCTAACAGTAACCTTCTGCTTGTCCAGCCTAGTGAGTGGGATGTCAGTGTGCCTGACTATAGAGTCACATATTACTAGTGTGTAAGGTTATTTCGCCTTAAGGGCTGTGATTGTGCGGCACACTTATTTTGTGTTTTATGTGTTGTCTGGTCTGTGACCGGAGGTGCAGGTTGTTTGGGTGTCTGCTTTGAAGGTCTCTGATGCTTTTGCAGGTTTTTATTTAGAGCCTCAGAGTATGATTTTATTATTATTTATCTATTTTACATTTGTTAACCAGGCTAGTCTAACTGGATACATGTCCATTTTCAGTAGAGGCCCGAGGAGTTAAGCTCCAAGTTAGGACAATAAAATTAATACAATAAAGTATCAGGATACATGAGCAAATATAAAGTATTAACAGCATGCATAAACAGGTTACCACAGTAAAATGTACAGTGCATGATACAAGAATAATAAAGGGATGTAAATACAATCAGAGTAGTCAAGAGACATATGCAACATAGTTTAAAAAGGAAAATAGAGTTGCTTAATGAGTAGATGGGTTAGACAGAGTAGAGTATATAGAGACACTTTGACTAGTCAGGTTTAGTGCATTGACATAACCAGTGTGTTTTCAGGAATACTTTCAATTTGTTTTTGACTAGTCAGGTTTAGTGCATTGACATAACCAGTGTGTTTTCAGGAATACTTTCAATTTGTTTTTGACTAGTCAGGTTTAGTGGAGTGACATAACCAGTGTGTTTTCAGGAATACTTTCAATTTGTTTTTGAAAGAGGATAATGAGGAAAGTATGGAGAGTTCGTTTGGAAGGAGGTTCCAGGCTTTCCCAACTATATTAGAGAAGAGGGAGTCGCCAGCTTTGTTGTATGTTTTAGTGGTATGTACTAGAAATTTCTGAGAAGACCTTAAGGATTCTAGGTTTTTATAGGGGGTGATTAGTGTCGAGAGAATAGGTGTTTTTGAAGGTTTGTAAAGAGTGTTATGGGCTATAGTTAGCCGATGGAATGTAATTAGATTTTGAAGTTCAAGCCAACCTAGCTGTTTTAAATTAAGGCAGTGATGGGTTCTAAAAGGATTACCAGTTGCAAATCTAGCTATATTATTGTAGGACATTTCCAATTTGTTGAGATTATTTTTTGAAAGGTTAGTAAAAATGGGTGACGCATAGAGTAGAGAAGTGATTAGATGAGTGTGTGCTATTGTGGTTCGAGCTGAAGGTAGGAGAAAGGATTTTATCCTATAGAGAGCCTAGCTTTTTATTGACTGTTTTTATAGTATTGTTAATATGGATGTCAAAGTTCAGATTATTGTCAATGGTGACTCCTAATAGTTTTGTGGATGGGTCTGGAGATATAATGGTATTACTGACAGAGTTTATTGAGAAATCCAGTAGACGGGATTTCTTGGTAGGAGAGAAGAGGAGGTGTTTAGTCTTTTTGGGGTTTAGGAGAAGGCATCTATGTGTGAACCATTGCTCAACTGTATTGAATACTTGTTGAGTCAGATAGAGTAGTTCAGAAGAGGAGGGGGCTGAGCAAATCAGTGTAGAGTCATCTGCATATTGTATGCATGTAGCTTGGGGGATGGCAAGGTGAAGATCGTTGATGAATATGGAAAAAAGTAGAGGTCCAATGATGGAACCCTGGGGGACTCCGAGGTTGACAGGGAGATGAATAGATAGAGACTTGTGCCATAGTACGGCCTGTTGTCTTTTATCCAGGTAGGACTGGAACCACTTAATAGAGGATGTATCTAGTGACAGGGATTTTAGTATTGTGATGAGAATTTGGTGATTTACCATGTCAAATGCTTTAGACAGGTCAATGAAAAGGGCAGAAGAGAGTTTGTTAAGGTTGCGGTTATTGTTAATACAGTCTGTGAAGGAAAGAAGGGCAGTTGTAGTGCTATGTGAGGGTCTAAAACCATGTTGACAGTTGGCTAATAGGTTATTATGCATTAAATGATCAAGTAATTGTTTGTGGATGCATTTTTCCATGATCTTTGCCAGAGGTGAGAGAAGGGCAATGGGGCGGTAGTTGGAGAGGTCTGTGGATTGTCCTCCTTTGTGGAGAGGGATTATATGGGATATTTTCCATAAACTGGGAATAAAACTTTCAGTAATAGTCCTATTGATTAGGATAGAAATTGGATAGGCAATAGCTTTGGCTGATTGTTGTAAGAATTCAGCAGGTAGTTGGTCTGCTGAGGGGGAGCAGGGTTTTAGTTTCTGTAGAAGGGTTAGAATATATGATGTTGGGACAGGTTGTAAATGAAAAGTAGGGGGTAAGGTTGGTTGTTTGGAAGGTAGAGTGAAGTTGTTAGGAGATAGTTGACTGGCTAATGTTTGTATAGCATCTGTAAAAAAGTTGTTAAAAGTCATTGGCTATGATTATTGGTGTTTTGTGTTCTGAATTTAGAGGATTTGGAGTAGTGGATTGTCCTGGGCGGAGTAGTTAGTTAATACTAGGCCAAAATGTCTGTGGTTTATTTGTATGGGCTTGTTGGGATTGGCGGTAGTAGTTTTTTTGTCAGTTATTATAGACTTCTTAGTTTCATTTCTTAGTTGTCTAAATGTTTGTTGGTCTATAGGGTTTTTTGTTTTTCTCCAATTTGCCCAATGTTTGTTTCTTACATTGATTCTATGTTTGGTTTCCTTAGTAAGCCAAGGAGCGTGTTTGGATTTAGTTCTAACTAGTCTGGTTGGGGTATGATGGTTAAGGATGGCAAGGAAGTTGGAGTTAAAGTAACTTACAGCTTCCTCTAGAGGTAGATTTTTTAGGGGTGACCAGTTGCATGCTCTTAGTTCCAACTGGAGAAGTTCTGGGTTAAAGTTCTTTTTACACCTTATGTTTTTAATTGATGTTGTGGAGGGTAAATTGATTCTATGTCTGATAATATAGGTAAGAGTGTGGTCACTTAAGTAATCAGGGAGGGTTCCTGAGTCATAGTTGTGAGGATGATGGTTAATGAGGATCCAGTCTAATAAGGTTGATTTCCTGTTAGATTTATTTATCCTGGTAGGGGAGGTGATGGTTTGGGAATATCCATAAAGGTTAATATGGTTTGAGGGGAGGCTGCCGCAGAAGCAGGTCCAGTCAATATTTCTATCACCTAGAATAATGATTTCTTGGGGTAGGTTTTGGGAAAGCCAGCAGAGTATATTTTCCATGGTAGCTATGTTATTTCCTGGAGGTAGATATATACAAATGACATAGATGGATTTGGAATTGTTAAGAAGAAGTTTGGAGATTAGGATTTCAGCATTAGAGTCTATAGGTGGTTTGCAGTTATGAGTAGTTAATTGTAAGCTAGGTTTATATAGGATAGCTACCCCTCCACCTTTCTTGGAAGTACGGTCTTGTCTCAGGATATTATAACCAGGTGGGATGATTTGATTATCTCTGGTTGAGAGTTTTAGCCAGGTTTCTGTTAAGCAGAGAATATCAAAGGAATATATTTCTGTTAGAGCTTGGAGTTGAGTTACTTTGTTATTTATACTGCGTATATTAAGATGAGCAATTAAAAGTGAGTTAGATGGTCTAGAAAGGGCTTGAGTAGGTGATTCTTTGGGGTTGAGGAGAGAGATGGGAGTTGTTGGGGGGGCCTGGGTTAGGGTGAATATCACCATCCTTTGCAAAGAGTAGTAGGCTTAGATAGTATAGGGTTTTTTGTGATTTTGTGTATTTATGTGTATTTTTTGCCAGTGCTGGTTTAGTAGGTCCGTGTGTGGCTGGAGGTGTGGTGCAAGTGTTAAACTTCTCCTCTTGACTGTTCCAGTCTTGGGTGGAGATAGCTTAGCCTCCAGTTTGGCTGTATAAATGCATCTCTCGCATATGTTAGTGTTTTGTGGTAGGAGGAGAGGGCTGTCTGTGTACATGAGGCAGTTGTAACATTGCCTCAGGATACCCAGATTCACCAGCTGGACTGGAGAGCACACCTGAAATTGCCCTTTGATCATTCCTGAATAGTAGGGTGAGCAGCTTGGTTGGTGAGGGGTGAATAAAGAGCCTTGCCCTGCTGGGCAATCAAGTGTCAGGGTACATTAGTGCTTGCTATTAGGTCTGAGCAAGTGCTGGGCTGTAGGATGCTTTCTGAGTGCTTAGGTTGAGAGTTTCACTAGTTTCAAGGATAAAACTGAAGAGGAGACTTAGTGGAGCTGGTAGTAATTTAACCCTAGCTAACCGGCGCTGCCCAGCGCGCAAAACCGTGCAATTATAAGCCCAAAAATGTAGTCATAAATGGAAGAAGACAGAGCTGGGACTCAAACCAGGAAGAAAGGGCTCCACAATATCCACCAGGTCACTCCATAAGATAAAAAAGGAAAGGGGAAGGATGGATGGGAGTTGAAGAATGAAAATGGACAACACAGATGCAGAGTTATGGTGAGTACATAGCTTTAATATCTGATATCGTCCTTGTCATTCGTTCCTCAACGGCTGGGGCAGAGTCCTCAGCTACGTGAATCTAGGCTGGCCCTCATGGAAGGATATTCCGGAGTACTGCAGAACCAAAAGTAGCTCTGCTTCTGGATGTTAAATCTAGTTTGTAATGAACTATAAAGGTATGAGGGTTAGACCAAGTAGCTGTTGTGCAAATGTCATCATCTGAAGTTTTACACCAAAAAGAAGAGGAGGTAGCCACGGATCTAGTAAAATGTGCTTTAGGAGGCTTTAGTAGGGAGAGACCATAAAGAAAGGAAATGCAATCAGAAATCCATTTGGCAGGGGTAGTTTTAGAAACTGGGGATCCCAATCTGTTCAAGGAGGAGACGACAAAAAGTTGTTCTGACTTCCTGAAGTCCTTTGTTCTGTGGAGGTAAAAACATAGTTGCCTTTGTACATTTAAAAGGTGTAGCATGTACTCTCCTTTGTTAGCAAAATTAGGAAAGAAAACAGGCAAATTAATGGCTTAATTAATATTTGTTTCAGACGCTACCTTAGGCAAAAAGATGGCTTTGTTCGGAAGATGACGCTATCTTTGTGAAAAATAATTTAGGGAGATTTGGTAGATAAAGCCTGGAGTTTAGAAACTCGTCTCACAAATGTAATGGCTACCAAAAAGGTGGTGTTCCAAGACAGAAGTTCCAAATCCCATTTAGCAGCTGGTTCAAAGGGCTGCTGAGTTAACCCTTACAGTGCGACTGTTAAATCCCAAGGAGGTGATGGGTTTTCACTTGAGGTCAAAGTAAGAAGATGCATTTTAGAAAGGTCTTGCACAGCTTTGTAGAAGCTAATGATGAAGCATTTTCTTATGAATGAAAATTAATATAGTTGCTAATTGTACTTTGACAGTGGAAAAACTAGTACCTTCTTGAAAAACTGTTGTTAGAAATTCTAGAACTGCAGAAATAGGGGCAGTGAAAGGATCAAGTTTCCTTTCAAAACCCAAAAAGAGAATCACTTCCATTTACTTCTATATACATTTTTCTTGTAGAAGGTTTCCAGGAGGACACTATCAGATGGACTGAGGAGGAAAGTCTGGGCTATCTAGCTATCAAAGGAATTAGAGAAACCATATAGTACGTTTGAGGCCTGGAATATTGGAATGCACCATCATTAAGGGATGTGAGAGAAGGTTTGGACTGGGGTCCAGAATCTATGGAGGATATCAGGAGGGAGAGACCACACTAGGCTATGCCAAAAGTGAGTGATGAGACCCTTCAGCGCTTCAACTGAAGTGCTTTCTGTAAAAATTTCAGAATTAGAGGTAATGGGGAATAAGCGTAAAAGAGACTGAAGGGCCAAACACAGACTACAGCATCCCTCTGTGACTTCCTGGGGGGAGGGATTAGGGCAAAGAAAGTATAGTTGTGTACAATTACCATAAATGTAGATGTTCGAGTCTATTCACTGTTGCAGTCATCACCTGTAGGTTATCCCTACTGTGGTAGCCCTCGGCTGGCCCGAACACCAGAGTCAATGTTTTTCTGCGTCGGCTGCTGTCGCTTGTTGTCTGACGTCAGGTCGTCAGTGCTATAAAGGGAAGGCAGCCGACACCATTACATCAGTTTTTCTTGCCGTAACCAATCAGAGGCCCAAGTAAATATTGTAAAGTGGTTCTGGTGGCTAAAAGCCACCATTAGAAACTTAGGTCTCCCTAAAGAAAGAAGATATAAGGGGGGAAAGAGGGTGGGAAACCAGGACCACAACAGTGAATACACTCAAAAATCTACATTTATGGTAACCATACACAACTGTACTATGTTCTTCATGTTTCACTGTTGCAGTCATCACCTGTGGGAGAGTTCCCAAAGCTGAGGAGAGGGGTGGTAGGATTAGTAAGAGACCTAAGAATGGGTCAGCATGCCCTGCAGAGGCAAACCCTGCCCTAGCCTTAGACAAGAGAGGTAGGTGGTAATGCTTGGTAAAGGTATGGATAGAAGTCCAAGTGACAGCTTCCAGGATGTTCCTGGTGGGAACTCCCCTGAGGAATGCTGTGGAAGTGGAGGCAGCCCTAGTGGAATGGGTTCGAATAGACTGGGGGGGGGGGGGATTCCCATGCAAACTCTAGCAGAAATGGATACAGTGTGATATCCATTTGGAAATGGTTTGTTTGGAAATGGGCTTCCCCTCTGCCCCTGGGGCAAAGCTGACAAGTAGTTGACCTGTTTTCCTGAAGGATTTAGTACAGTCCAGATAGTATCTGAGCTGTCTGTGCACGTCTAGTGAGTGCAAAATTCTTTCCCCCTTGTTTGAAGGTTAGGAAAGAAGGTGGTAGATGTATGGCCGGGTTGAGAGTTGCATTAGATACCACCTTGGGCATAAAGGAAGGGTTAGTCCTCAGGGAGACCCTGTCTGCATGGAAGATGATGAAGGGCTCAATGGCCATCAGTGCCTGAAGTTCTGAAACCCTTCTGGCTGAGGTGATAGCTAGGAGAAAAGCAGTCTGCCAGGAGAGGTATCTTAGTTCTGCTGAAGCAGTAGGTTCGAAGGGTAGGTAAAGTGAGTTTTTCCAAAACATAATTCAGGTCCAGGATGCAGTGGGTGGTCTTCTGGGAAGTCTGATATTAGAAGCCCCTCTAAGGAATTGTTTAATCAAAGAGTGGGAGAACAAGGGCTGTTCTGTATCAAAATGAGCTGAAATGGTTGAGGCGTGGATTTTAATAGAGGAGAAGGAGAGGCCACTATTAAGTAGCTCCACTAGGTAGCCCATGATAAGAGGAATAGAAGGTTGTGAGGTATTGCCCCCTCTGGACTGGCTACAGGAGCAGAATCGTTTCCATTTTCCTGTGTAAGATTTTCTGGTGCTAGGCCTTCTTGCCTCTGTGATAATGTCTAGGACCTGTTTGCTTAACAGGGGCCTCTTGTTTGCCTTTAGAGTATTAGCCATGCTAACACTATGAGATTCTGTAAGTCTGGGTGCAGCATTCCTGCCCCCCCCCCCGAGTTAAGAGGTCTGAGATCAGGGGTAGCTGCCTGGGAGGCTATAAGGTCAGACTGCGCAGTAAGGGGTACCAATGTTGTCTGGGGCATTCTGGAGCAATGAGGATGGCCTTTGGTCTCTCCCCCCTTACTTTGATCAGTAACTTGGGGGATAAGAGGCAGTGGAGGGAATGCGTACACAAACAGGGTGTTCCAGGGGAATGTCAAAGCATCCACCCTCCACGTTAGGTGGTGATACTCCCTGGTAAAGAATTTTTTCAGCTGATGGTTGGGATGCGAAGCAAAGAGATCCACCTCCAGAGTCCCCCACGCCTGAGTTACTTGTAAAAAGATTTTACTGTGGAGCTGCCATTCGTCGGGGTCCAGTAAGTTTCTGCTTAAGTCGTCTGCCAGGGTGTTGTTGATCCCTGGTAGGTATCAGGCTATCAGGTGTAGTCCCATGGAAGAGGCTGCTAGACAGAGGTTCATGGCTAGCCTGCACAGAGGGTAAGATTGGGTCCCATCCTGTTTGCTGATGTACCATATTACTGTGGTGTTGTTTGTTTTGATAAGGAGAACCCTGACTTGAGATGGGTTTTGAAGGATGTCAGACCCTTTTGTACTGCCATTACTTCCTTCTGGTTGATGTGAAAGGGGAGGTGCTGGGGATCTCAAAGACCTTGGGTGCACCTGCCTTCTAGGTAAGCGCCCCAAGCTATGTCTGAGACATCGTGGTAATGGTCTGCCTGGTTGGGAGGAGAGTGAAGGGAAGACCCTTGTTCTGGGCACAGGCCCCTGCCCATCAGAGAAACTCGGCCCTTATACAGGAGATCAGAGGTATAGAGGTCTCTAAAGGTTGGGAGTGCTGACACCAAAGGTTCTTTATGTACCACTGAAGTTTTCTTATGAAAAAAGCCTGGTGAGAGGAATTAAAAGGATGCAAGATGCAATGTACCCAAGGCTTGGAGGAACTTCTTCGCAGTGAGGTGACCTTCTGGAAGCCAGCTGGGTAAAATAGAGAGGCAGGAAGCTCTGTTTTTCTGGGGATAGGAAGGCCATTTGGGATGCTGTGTCCAGTAGTGCTCCCAAGAAAATGATCTTCCTGGAGGGTGTTTGCCTTGATTTCTTCTTGTTGCTGGTGTACACTAAGAAGGTTAGGAGGGTTTTGACAAAGAGGAGGTCCTTGAGGAGCTTTTCTTTGCAATATGCCTGAATGAGGCAGTCATCCAAAGGGTAAATTTATATATTTTTCTGTCTGCAAAAGGCTATGGCCAGGGCTAAGCATTCAGTGAATACCCTGGGAGTAGTAGATAAGCCAAAGTGTAGCGTAGAGAACAGTTAAGTGTTGTGAGCCTGCTCTGAAGCAAAGGAATTTGCTGCAGGATTCCCTTATGGGGATGTGGAGGTAGGCAAGTTTTAGATCTAGGGTAACTAACCAGGGATTTTTTGTCAGCATAGGAAGCAGTTGCTGCAAAGTTAGCATTTTGAATTTGGGGACCACCAGAAAGGTGTTCAGAATTGATATATCTAGGCTGTGGCGCCAAGTGTCCTCTTTTCTGGGAAAAAGGAATAGTCTTGAATAAAAGCCTTTGTCTGTTTGATCTGAGGGGACAGGTTCTACTGTCCCTTGGGATATGAGAGTTTGGACTTGTTTCAATCCTTTTGCCCACTGATTTGGAGATAAGTCTGGGTACCCTCTTGGAATTGGGAGTTTGTTGAAGGAGAATTTGTATCCCTGAGAAATGATCTTTAAGACCCATTGGCCCTTTGTTACAGAAAGCCACTTTTCTTTGCAGAGGGAGAGCATTCCTCCTAGTTTTTGGTGAGTTAAAAGAGGGCAGAGAGGGGAGAGGGAGTCAATGAGAGTTTTTGCAAAAGAGGGATGGCTTAGAACTCCCTGCCTTAGGCGTGGAAGTGGTCCACTGTTTGGTTCTCTGCTGTCCCTGGGATAGGAGTTTGGGTGGTCTGCCCTTGCGGGGCTTACCTTGCCCCTGTCTGCTAGGTGCAAGAAAGGACCAGTGCTTTAAGGGAAAATTCCTGCTGAACCTAGGAGGTTGTACCTGAAGGAAATCTTTTACTGTTTGCATAGATTTTACTTTGTCTTCCATCTTTTTAAGAACCTCTTCTGCTTTTACTCCAAATAAGCGGTCCTTATCCAAGGGTGCATCAAGTAATTTAGATTTGACATGATTAGGGAGAGGTTGTTCCTTCAACCATGCATGTCTCCTAATGACAGATCCTGACACTGCTGCCCTGCTTGAGGCATCTAGGTCTTCATATCCATAGTGTAATGAGTGTTTAGCCAGTTGACAAGTAGAGTGCAGTAGATCTGCTAACTCTTTCAAATTGGCATAGTCAGGAAAGGTTGAAATCTTTTCTTTTAATAGTTCCAAAGTGTGTTGTTGATATTATAACACGTGGAACTGACAGTTGAGTGCTCTGACAGCTAAGGTTGCAGAGGTGTATACTTTTTCACCCCATCTGTCATGAGCTCTGGAGTCCTTGTTAGGAGGAGTAGGATTATTTGCAGAACTAGCCTTAGCTCCTTTTGGTCCCTGTGTACTGACCTCCAGGTCTGCAGCAGGATTTCTGTACAGGTATTTGTGAGAATCCGGTACTCTGTAATATCTGTCAGGTTTTCTGGGAGCAGGTGGGAGGGCTTTAGAAGTTAAGCTGGATTCATGGAAAACATCATCAACCACCTCTAAGACTGGAGGGATGGCCAACGGTCTGTGCTGGGACAGGTCTAGAAACTCTCGTAGTCTTTTCTTAGACTGAAGGAAGTCCTGGGATTTCCAGTTCCCTGAGGGTGGGAAGGGTTTCCCCAAAGGAAAGAGCTTCTGGTGGGAAGGCAGAAGGAATGGATTCTTCTGAATCTGAATCCTCATAAGCAGTAAGTTGTTGTCCTTCTTCAAAATCTGAATAATCAAACTCCTCAGAATCCTGTTCTGTCAGAATTTCAGGAGAAGGGTCTCTTTTCCTTTTAGAAGGTGCGGCCTGACTACCCCTGATAAGGGTGATAAGATCCTCCACCATTTTAAGCATTTGAGCTTGGGGTGGTGGAGCAGATTTAAAATGGTGGCTAGAGGTAGTTTTCCTAGGAGTGGCCTTGCCTCTAGGCCTAAGAGTATCCATCGGTCTGAGAGAAACGGTAGTCAGAGAAAACATCGTTTTTTGTCTAGATACGGTAGTGCAAAAAACCTCCTCTGAAGCTGGTGCCTGTGTCACGGCTAAGGGCCCAAGACAACCAAAGGGTCGGAAGATGAAGATTTCTGCGGCATACTGGTCTCCGAAAGGGTCTCAGTAGAGGTATGTGAAGGTATTGGAATCGGGCATCAACGGCTACGAAGGCCCCTCACTGAATTCCGGACAACTGATGACCTGCTTAGCAGTAGTGTCGTCGGAAGGCTTAGCCTTGTGTGGTCTGTCTCTATCTTTATCCTTATGTTTTTTCGGAATGTCTACGGATTGCTGGCTGACAGGCGCCATTTCAGAATACGAACAGGGAAGACGAAAATATCTGGCTACAAAAAGTGCTCCACGACAAATGGTTCTTGCATTAAAGAGGGCACAGAACTGGCAACAGGGGACGTCGTGGTTTGGGCCTAAACAAGTGATGCAGAATGAATGGAAGTCTCGGTGTGGTATTTGCTTTCCACAGGCAAGACAATTGTTAACTTTTTCGGACATCGGTTAGTGCAAGAAAAAAGGATCCCCAATGGGGTACTTAGCTTTAGACATTTTCAGCTGTAATTCAAACTCTGGTAGCGACCGAATGGCACACTTGCAAACTGCTTCTGCTATGGACTCCACGGCAAGAAAGGCTGATGTACTGGCATCGGCTGCCTTCCTTTATAGCACTGACAACCTGGTGTCAGACAGCAAGAGACAACAGCCAAACGGAGAAAAACATTGACTCTGGCATTCGGGCCGGCCGAGGGCTACCACAGCAGGGATAACCCACAGGTGATGACTGCAACAGTGAAACACAAAGAACATCCTGCTGCACTTGCTGTTGAGGGGAGAGGCAAAAATGTTGCAGCAAGGTTGGCCCTAATGACAGAAAAACCTCTCCGCCATGGTTTGACTGAGAAACCACTCGTGAGCCAGAAAAAGTGACTTGCCGAGGTGGACTTCCCCGGTATGTGTGTTGATGCTAGAAAGCAGCTGGAAGAGATCGCCCACTGGCACACTCTCACTGCCTCTCAACAGAGAGTCACTTCACTACCTCATGTCCCAAGTGTGTGTCTCCATCTAGCTTCTTTCACTCTACAAAAAGTGAAACAAGCACATACTCCTGCAGCAGCAGCAGTAGTCAGACTTATCATATCGCACTACCTAAAGAACCTGCACTGCTGAATTTCACCTGCAGTTGGCAAGAAGTACGCAAGCAACAAAGTTAAATCTATTGAAACAAGACTATGAACAAGGCATTGATAAGGTCCACCAACAAGGCTGATCCACACAAACTCTTTATTGTAAGGCAGAGGCTCCAAAACACAAACGTTCATCCAAAATTACGTTTTCATCACAAAAATGACTTTCTCTGATAAAAAGCAACTGCAAGTGAAACATCTTAAATACCCACGCCAATAAAGAATTGCCCAATCAAAAACCTTACAAGATAATTAAACAAGCACAAATTTAAAAATCATGTAGTTGAAATATTTCTTATACATCCTAAAAATATCTAGTTATACCAAACATTATAAATATAAATCCTCCTATTCATTGATTCATGTGAATATAAAAATATGTATAAAAAAATCTATATTTCTATCAGTATGACTGAATGAAAAAAATTAAAATGTGTATGTGTGTATTTTCCAATGAACATCAAAAATGATGTTATATCTCCGCCTACTGGTCAAAGGGGATATCACCATTTGGTTGCTCTAATTTTTAGTAGTGGAGCTATAAAGTCCACCTCTATCTCTTGCCACCACTTCTAAAATAAAAAATGGAAAATAATGCATTATTACAGTGAGTACTATTATCTGTGTAAAGCACTGCTGTTATTTTGATTCCTAATCTCATATAAATGTTCACAGATTTGTCTTCGTAGCTTCCTTTCTGTTTTTCCTATTTAGAATCCAGTATACCCTTTACATAGTACTAAATAAACACCACCACTGATCTCACATGCAGAGTGTTCTTTACTATCTAAAATCCTGATGTTAAGTTGTCAATCTCGCCTTCATTCTTGCTGGATGGGTTCGGAGCCGATCCTCGGCTCCGACTCGGCACTTGCGTAGCTTGAGAACTCCTTTTACCAGCTCGAGGCAACCCTATATCCCATGATGCAAGGCGGGACTATCTCAGATCTCGTTTGCCGCTTTGCGAAGAGGTCTCCTTTTTGCCAGCTGAGGTAAGTTTGAATTTTTCAAACAGCTTAGTCAGGGTCTTATCTCTCCCTTGTTCCTTTTTATAGTGTGTAGTGTTTCTACAGCCCACCCTATTCCCCATATAGTTAAAAACTTCTAGTTTTTATAAAAAGTTTAAGAAATTTTCAGTTAGGCCTAGGTCTCCTTTCTTAATCCCTATCTGTGTGTCTGTGTTTGTTGGGATTAATTGTGTGACTGTTTGGGGTGTGTGAGTGTTATTTTTTTCTTGGACTATGTCTAAGGAAGTAAAGGTCTCAGGCTTCAAGAAGTGTGACTCGTGCTGTCAGAAAATGTCTCTGACAGACGGTCACACTTCTTGTGTTTACTGCCTGGGGCCTTTACACCTGCAGGACTCCTGTGCCTTATGTCACTCTTTTAGCCAGAGAGTCCTGCAGGAGAGGAGGAATAAGTTGATCCTCCGTGGCTTACTAAAGCCAGAAGGTTCACCCACTAAACCTGGTCTAGTAAACCTTCTAAGCCACCTAAGGTTCAGGCTACAGCTTCTAAGCCTTCCCTGGTGGCTCTGACTCCTTCGGAGCCGATCTTTCTTCTTCTCAGGTGGTAGGGTCAGTTCCGATCGGTTCTGACACCCAATCTGCTGTTGCCTTGTCGGCTCCGGCTGGAGCCAACATATTATCCAGTATCGGAGCCGAGAAGCCTTCGGCTCCATCTGGAACCCAGAGGACGTCGGCTCCGATGGCTTCGTCCAAGAAGAGATCTCGGTCCCCTTCTTTGGAGTCTATCCACTCGGCTCCGGGGTCTCCTCTTTTGTCGGAGCGGAGTCATCGGAGCCGATCTTCGAGATCTTCCAGGCTGTCTGACCACGATTTAGAGAGGGTGGTAAGCAGGCTGTTGAAGTCGAAGGCACTAGCCCAAATGCTCCATAGCCCATCTCAGCAGACTTCGGCTATTGCTTTACCCCTTGAACTTCCTCCTCCGACTCCCCTCCAGAGTTCGGAGCTTCTCGGGACAGCGACCGTGTCGGCGCCGGAGCCGATACATCCTTTTTCGGCTCCGTCGTCTTCGGCCCCGATCTCTTCCATGAGATCTTCCTTGGAGGGATCCGGTCGTCGAGTCTCCCTTGTCGGCTCCGAGGGGGCTAGTGGCATCGGACCCTTGTCCGACCCCGCTCTCCCTCTCGGGGCTTCGGCTTTGGTAAGCTCGGCACCGACATCGGCCTCGGAGCCTTCCCTCTCAGTGGAGCCGGGAATTCCTATTTCCTCGGAACGGGAATATTCCGGCCTCCTGAGGAGGGGAGCCTTTGAGGTGATGAGGAGTGTCCTGGTACCTGAGCCAGGTCAACGGTCCATCCCTTTAGCTCCTCCCTCTTCGGTGCCTGTAGACGCCTCTTGCCAGCCTCTTGCTCTCAGGCCCAGGGATCCATCGCCCCAGGTTTCCCCATTGGGAATAACTTCCTCTTCCAAGGTTTCTCCTGATCCTGCAGGGGAACCCCCTTGGAAGAGGACGTGTAAGAGGAAACACA
This sequence comes from Protopterus annectens, assembly GCF_019279795.1. Taxonomy (NCBI): domain Eukaryota; kingdom Metazoa; phylum Chordata; order Ceratodontiformes; family Protopteridae; genus Protopterus; species Protopterus annectens. The sequence continues at coordinate 1,698,941,310 of NC_056729.1, read as the reverse complement.
CAGACTCCCCTGAGTCTACTACATCTGATACCGACTTAGATGAGTCGGAGGGTTCCCCACGGTCCCCCTCTGAGGATGTCTCCTTTTCAGACATCCTTGAGCTCCTCAAACAGAGGGGGAATTGGCCCTCCATTGACCCCTCCGAGGATGAGTCGGTATACCTGGAGGCTTTTGGATCCCGACCCTCCACCTCCTGGGTGTCTCTGCCTTTTGACCCACTTATGCAGGTAGTGGCTCGGAAGGCGTGGGCAGCTCCAGATTCTGTAGAACCGGTCCCCAGGAGACCATCCAAATTTATTACGGCCCCTACAGACAAGCAGTTTCTTTCTAAGGGCGTCTCTGTGGATGCTATGGTGGTGGCGGCGGCCACCAAGAAGGAACTTGCGGATCCTTCAGTACCTGTCCATCCTCCTAACAAAGATTCTAGGACCATGGACAGGTATGGAAAGCGGATGTTTTCTTCAGCGACCTTTGCTATGCGTTCGCTGAACTACCTTTGTCACTTCACCAGGCTTCAAAGAGATATTCTCAAGGAACTAGGTGAAGTGGTCCAGATCCTTCTGCTGCTGGGGCTCAAGAAAAGATTGCCTCACAGCTAGCAATCCTGAATTCCTTAACCAACTCCTCCATGCGGCTCATATCCTATGCAGCCGATGGAGCGAGCAGAGCCGCAGGCACAGGAGTGGCTCTTAGGCGTCAAGCCTGGATGCGGCTTTGTAATTTTATGGACCCCTTTAAGGCGTCCTTCACCAATACCCCTTTGACGGTTCGGCTTTGTTCGGACCTCAGGTGAAGGAAACCTTGACTAGGTGTGAGCAGGACGGCAAAACTCTTTCTGCCGTTGGAGTCCATTTTCCACCCCTCTAGACCCTATCCCAAGGGTCAGAAGGGAGGAAGATGTGGTTCCATAAAGCCCAAGGAGCAGCGCCCGGACACACGTGGGCAGTTTACCCCAGAGGCAGAGGGGTAACAATAATACGCCGCCCTAGGGGCAGAGGGGTCCTCAGAACCAGGGCAACAGGGAGTCTCTTCCTGAGAAGCCTTTTCAGCATCCCTGAGGTGTTGCCCGACTGTCCACCCTTGGAGGCAGTCGGGGGAAGGATTTCGCTGTACCCAGTAGCCTGGCGTTCCCTTTCACAAGATATGTGGGTACAGTCGATCATATCAGAGGGTTACAAAATCCCCTTCGAAAGGTATCCCGTACCTCACCAATCCCTTCCAGACATCTCACCCGGTCAAAGGGATTTGGCACAACAGGAGGTTACAAAGCTCCTAGAAAAAAGAGCCGTCCAGACTGTTCCGGCAGACCAAGTAGGATCCGGCGTCTACTCGAGATTCTTTTTGGTCCCCAAAAGGACGGGAGATTGGAGACCAATATTAGACCTAAGCAATCTAAAGATATTTGTCAAGAAGGCAAGATTCTGGATGGTCACGCTTCAGTCCATTTTGCCCTTTCTGGGCAAGGACAACTGGATGTGCTCGATAGACCTTCAGGACGCGTACTATCACATAAAGATTCACAGGCGCTCCAGGAGGTTTCTCCGCTTTCGGCTAGGGACCAGACATTATCAATTCAGAGCCCTGCCCTTTGGCCTCACTTCAGCCCCCAGAGTGTTTACCAAATGCATGGCAGTGGTCACAGCTCACCTGAGACGTCAAGGATTCCAGGTGTTTCCTTATTTGGACGACTGGCTCCTCTCCGCCACCACCAGGCATCAGCTTCTTCAGACCAGAGACTACACTCTGCAGCTTTGCAAACGTTTGGGAATTTCAGTGAATTTCGAAAAATCTTCTCTGCGGCCTTGCCAATCTATCACCTTTATAGGCGCAGAATTAAACACCGTCAAGTTGTTAGCCAGACTAACAGATCAGAGAATTCTGGACATCCAAAAATACGTTCGGATTTTATTGCAGAGCAGCAAAGTCAAAGCCAGATTGATACTAAAAGTTCTAGGTCTTATGGCTGCGGCCATTGTTCTTCTACCACTGGCTCGCTTCCACATGCGTCTTCTGCAGTGGATGTTATTCACTCAGTGGTCGTTCTACAGTCTTCCGATGAGACACGAAATCTTAGTCACACAATCGTGCAGGACTCATCTGAACTGGTGGATATCTTCCCCTCTTCTTCATCAGGGCCGACCATTTGTTCCCCCTCCTCCGGTTGCCACAGTCACTACGGATGCCTCTCTGATTGGGTGGGGGGGGGGGCATTATCAGGGCAGGATGGTCCACGGGATGTGGCAGCCCATAGAATACCATCTGCACATAAATGTCCTGGAGATGAGAGCGGTGCTTTTAACGTTGCAAGCCCTCAACGACTTTCTTCCCGCGGGGACTATTGCAGTGCAAACGGACAACATGTCCGTGGTCTGGTACATCAACAAGCAGGGCGGGACCAGGTCCTATCCGTTGTGTCGAGAAGCTCTCAGACTTTGGCAATGGGCAATCTCCTCTCATCGGTTTCTGATAGCAACGCACATCCCCGGCAGGTCCAACCTCTTGGCGGACAGGCTGAGCAGAGCCATTCTCATGCCTCACAAGTGGTCTCTCAATCAATCTATAGTGGACCAGATTTTTCTGAAGTGGGGCACACCTTGTTGCGATCTTTTTGCTACACCCCAAAACAACAAGTGCCCCGACTTCTTCACCCTCTTTCCCCTACCAGGCCAACCCCTGAGAGACTCTCTAACCCAGGATTGGCCCCGGGGACTTCTGTACGCTTTTCCTCCCTTTCCCTTGATTCCACAAGTCATTCAGAAAGCCACCATTTTGAGGGCCAAGTTGATTCTCATTGCCCCTTACTGGTCTCGACAAATTTGGTTTCCGACTCTGCATCGTCACCTCCTGGTGCAGCCTTGGCAACTGGACCCAGTTCCGGATCTTTTGATCCACCAGTCGGGTCAACAGCACCGGGCCATTCATTCTCTCAACCTCACTGCTTGGTTGCTCCACTTCCTTCCCTAGCCAGGCTTCCTATGATCTCTGATCCTGTCAGAGATATCTTAGTAGCTTCTTTGAAGTCGTCCACCAGAACCGTTTATGCTAGCAAGTGGCGGCGTTTTTCCCTTTGGGCAAACTCCAGGCACATTGGTCCCTTTACTGCTCCTGTGCATTCTGTTTTAGATTTCCTGGCTGAAGTTTTCAGTCAGGATCTTCTTCATCAACAGTCAAAGTTCAACTGGCGGCTATTTCCAAATATCATGTTGGCTTGCAAGATCATAACATTATGTCACATAGACTATGCAAAGCCTTTCTGAGAGGAGTTTTTCTCCTGAAGCCGCCAATAAAACATCCTCCTCCACAATGGGATCTGAATTTAATGTTAGCATCCTTGATTTTACCACCCTTCGAACCGTCTGCTTCATGTTCCTTGAAGTTATTGACCTGGAAAACTATATTCTTACTGGCTGTCACTTCAGCAAGAAGGGTTTCCGAGATTCAAGCTCTCTGCATCCGTTCCCCTTACTTGGTTTTTCACAAGGACAGGGTATCCTTGAGAACAAATCCGTCTTTTCTCCCCAAAGTTGTTTCTCAAACTAATATTAATCAATCCATCGATCTACCAGTCTTTTTCCCTAATTATTCTGACAGAGCTGAACAAAAGCTTCATTTTTTGGATGTCCATCGTCAGCTCAGGTACTATTTGCATAGAAGTAAACAATTCAGGAAATCAGACCAATTATTTGTCTCCTATGCAGAAAACAGGAAAGGTCTCCCAGTATCAAAAGTGACCTTATCCAGATGGTTGTCTTCCACCATTTCTTACGTGTATTCGCTCAGAGGCAAGCAACTACCTTCTAAACCGAAAGCACACTCAACCAGGAGTCTATCCACTTCTGCAGCCTTTCAGGATAGACTACCCATTGATACCATTTGTGCAGCAGCTACTTGGGCCACTCCTCATACCTTTGTCTCTCATTACAAATTAGATCTGGCCTCCAGGGACAGGGCCAGTTTTGGTTCCACAGTTCTCAAGAGTCTGTTCCATTGAGCCACCCGGGACACAGGTGCTAGGGACGCGGTCCCATCCAGCAAGAATGAAGGCGAGATTGACAACTTAACATTTAGAAGTTATGTACCTACCATAACGTTCCATGTTAGTTGTCTTCTCTCGCCTTCTTTCTTGCGTCCCTCCCTCCTTCCCCCTGGCCTGGACAGATCTCGAAGAGTTTCCTCTTCTCAGGTTGTTCCCTCCTGAGTCTTCAATAGAGGAGTCCTTTGTTATGAACTTATTTTTTTTCCTAGTTCTGCTAGGTTAGTCCTTAGCAGGGTATTTTAGCTACCAAACGAGATCCGAGGTAGTCCCGCCTTGCATCATGGGATATAGGGTTGCCTCGAGCTGGTAAAAGGAGTTCTCAAGCTAAGCAAGTGCCGAGTCGGAGCCGAGGATCGGCTCCGAACCCATCCAGCAAGAAAGAAGGCGAGAGAAGACAACTAACATGGAACGTTATGGTAGGTACATAACTTCTAATTTCTTGCCAGCAAGTCTACCCTATCACCATTGTGTGTGTGTGTGTATATATATATATATATATATATATAGGGATTGGGAGCAGTGTCCACACCTGTATGTGCCCTTCTTACTGGGTCCATAAGGATAAATTACCCCAGTTTTCTTTTCTAGAATGTTTTTAATGTTAAAAACCTTTCTAAACACATTTTAAAGGGGTATCAAAAATGTCCAAATCAGATATGGCAGCAAATCTGTTTCATTCTCTTTCAACAGTGTTCAAAATAACCCCCGCGTCACCACTATAATTGGTCACAAAGGCACGTTCAAAAATTACATTACCATTATCAGCATTAGTGGACCTAACTGTATTAGTATTGTCCTGTGACCGCAAACCTGCCCTTTCTTCCCAAAGTAACTTCTCATCTGATTTGCTTTAACAGGTCAGATGGGTAACCTCTTTCTGTGAACATCTGTTCTAATAATTCACATTCTATTTGAAAGTCTTCCTATTCAGAGGACATCCTGCTTCCTCTCAGAAACTGCCCTTTTACCAAACTTCTTTTTTGGCTATAAGGGTGTGAACTGGTAAAATACAAAAAGGAGTTAGAGTAAGTCTCTTTTCTAAATACAGTGGATTTAAATTTCCCATTACTTTTGTGTATGGTAATAACCAAATAATTCATACGGCTGTGCTGAATACTGTGAGTTTCAAAAATTTGTTGTAGCAGAAATATAGTTGTAAAATTCAAATATTTTTTCTTCTGAATCTTTCCATAATAAACAAATATCTATTGAAACAAGCACATATTCCTTCTACAGCAGCAGCAGCAGTAGTCAAGTCTTATATCGCACTACCTAAGGAACCCTCAGCTGAATTTCACCTGCAGTTGGCAAGTGCACAATCAACTAATAAAGTTAAATCTATGTAAGGCAATATACAAATAACAATTTAAGTCTAGTTTGCTTCGATTTGTATATACTGTGGAAGCCACCATTTTTATTATTAGTAACCCGAAACTTGCATACCTACAAATATCTCCTGTATGCTTATTGTCCTGTTTAAAGGTTAGAAAGTTGAAATGCAAAATTGTGAAATACAGTGCACTACGCTTGTTTGCCAAACATTACTTAAGGTGGATGAGTATAGACAAATAGTACTGTACCTATCTAGTTCAATCATCAAGAAATCCTTAACTTTTTCTCTCTTTCTCTCTCCCTCCCAATGAAACAAGCACATATTCCTTCTGCAGCAGTAGTAGTCAGACTTATCATATCACACTACCTAAAGAACTTGCACAGCTGAATTTCACCTGCACTTGGCAAGAAATACACAAGCAACAAATAAAGTTAAATCTATGTAAGGCAATATGCAAATAACTTAATTTAAGTCTAGTTTGCATTGTTTTGTAGTGATGAATCTGCTGAAAGGATATCCCCACCCCCGACTCATTCACCCACACTCATAGGCCTTTTTACTGCTGAAGGTGAAGCTACATTAACACTTCAGCATATTTCACTCTTACTAGTATAACATATCCCCGGAAAGACAATGAAAAGCCCATAAATATAAAATTAGATGCTGTGACTCGAGACAAGTATTTAAGAGTTCGGACAACTTGTCTTTTGTATCCATGAACTTCCTACCTCACTGATCGTTTATGGTGGTATATCATCTGGGGGTTGTTCCCACTACGCTCCCCTGCCCTTCTGCCATATCCCACCCTCCCCCAGCACCTCTATTCTTATCCTAAGCAAATCACTCCCCCTCATTCCTATGATCCAATTACATACAACCCAACCTTGACCACACCCACATTTCATGCACAACTTACTTTTTAGCCAAACTTATCTGCTCTCCCTTACATCCATCCCCTTGAACTCACATTCCCACTACTATACTTTCTTGCATCTTACTCCACTCTACCATCACAATACAATCACCACCTCAAACTATTTTAAATTAACTCCAGGCTTACCAGCTTCTCTTCTACTATGCACACAAACTAGCATTGCACCATAATTTTACCACTGACCAACCACATCAACCCCACCCATCCTTATCACAAACTGCAAGGTAAAACACCTAACCACATTATCAAAGCCCACTCTGCTTTATTTACACCTGTACTACATTCGAACACACAAATTTCACTTTTACTGTTTTTAAACCCACTATTTTATTTATTTATTTTACATTTGTTTGCCGGGAAAGTTCGACTGGATATATCTCCATTTTCAGTGGAGGCCTGGGGGGAAAAGCTTCGGAAATCAGAGTATAAATACATTAGGAACAATAGAAACATTTAGAAATAAGTATAATATGCAGTTTTCAGTAGGGTGACAAACATGGATAAAACATAGTAGACAACATCAAAATCATGCAGCTTCAATTTCAGACAATAATACACAGAGTTATGGGCTAAGTCACTTCAAGAATTCATACACTTATTAGAGTATAAGACTGAAATGCTTAGGGAGAGTTTGCAGGAACAGCGGGTGGTGATTAGGGTTTAAAAAGGGACACTGCCAATGCTTTTGGAAGTGTAGTTTGAGGCTTTTTTTTAACTGGGTTAAGGAGGATTGGTGATTAAGTTTGGCAGGTAGCATATTCCAAGTTCTGCCTACTGAGTTGGCGAATAGTGAGTCCCCAGCCACATTTATGCTCTTAGTTGTTTGTACCAGCAGTTTGACAGCAGTGCGTATTGTCTGCAGGATGCTGTATGGTTTGATGATCTTATTTAGTGCTGGTGTTTTTTCGGGTTGATATAGTCTTTTGTGGGTTATTATAAGTTGGTTGTATCGGAGAAGACTGGGCCACTCTAGCCATCCTAGTTGAGTTAGGTTGATACAATGGTGGGTCCAAGAGATAGCACCTGTAGCAAATCTAGCAATATGTTTGTAACAACTAGCAAGTTTGGTAAGGGTGGCTTGGTTCAGTTTAGTGAAGAGGGGGAAGGCATTGAGGAGGGTAGATAGTAGGTGGGACCGAGCATTAGTGGTTCTTGCAAAAGGAGTGAGGAAGGCTTTGTTGTTGACAGATTTGATGGCTTGATTGATATGGATATCATATTTTAGGGCATTATCGACTGTGACACCCAGGAGTTTTGTGTGAGTATCTGGGGATATGTAAAGTAAAGTAAAGAATGGTGAGGAGGATTTGCAGGTGGGGGAAAAGATGAGCAGTTTAGTTTTGTTGGGGTTTAACAGAAGCTGACAGTTTGCAAACCATTTTTCTACATCATTGAAAGTATTCTGGGTAAGGGTTATAAGCTCAGTTGCGGAGGAGGAGGTGCATATTAGAGTCATCTGCAAATTGGATGCAGGTGGCCTTGGGACTGATGGTGGGTAGGTCATTGATAAAGACTGAGACGAGTAGTGGTCCTAGTATGAAGCCTTGGGGGACCCCTAGAGTAATGGTTAGAAGTGTGGATAGGGTATTCTGCCACAAAACTGCTTGTTGTCTATCAGACAGGTAAGATTGGAACCATTTAATGGAGCTACTATTCAGTGACAGTTCCTTCAGGGTGCGGAGAAGCAGTTGTTGATTGACTATATCAAAGGCCTTAGAGAGATCTAGGAAGAAAGCTGAGGTAAGTTTGTTATTGTTTCGATTGGTGTTGACAGAGTTAGAGAAGGATAGGAGGGCTGATGTGGTGCTGTGGTGTGGCCTAAAACCATGCTGAGAGTTGGCCAGTAGTTTATTTTGGGTGAGATAGTGCATTAATTGGTTGTGAACGCACTTTTCCATAATTTTGGCCAGTGGTGATAGTATGGCTATTGGTCGGAAGTTTGAGAGGTCTAAAGAATTCCCTCCTTTATGAAGGGGAATGACATGGAAAACCTTCCACAGAGAGGGGATAGTGGCTTCAGTCAAGGTGTGGTTTATTATGATCGAGACAAGGTATGCAATGGCATCTGCCCCTTTTTGTAAATATTCTGTTGGGAGGAGATCAGCTGCCAGGGTAGTGGGCTTTAGTTTGTTAATTAGAGATCAGATGGTCGAAGTAGATACAGGTTGGAAGGCGAAAGGGAGTGGGGTAGTGGCTGTGAAGGAGTTTTGAAAGGAGCTGGTGGGGGGTAGTTGGCTAGCTAGTGATTGGATGGCTTTGGTAAAAAAGTTGTTAATGATGTTAGCAGTTTCCTATGGAGTTTTAAGGTCGCAAGTAGAGGGGGTGGAGGTTTGACTAGTGTGGAGCAGTTTGTTTATGCCTGCCCAAAATTTTTGATGTTTGTTCTGGTGTTTTTGCTGAAGGTGTTGAAAGAAGGTTTTTTTTGTCTGATAATGTGGCTTTCTTGGTATCATTCCTTAGTTGTCGGAATTTAATACGGTCAAGTGGATCTTTGGAGGTGCGCCAGTTGTCCCATGCTTTATTTCTTGCTATGATTTTGGTTTTGGTTACTTTACAGAGCCAGGGGGCGGTCTTGGTTTTGGCTCTAAGGGTGCGGATAGGAGTGTGGGAGTCTAGAATGGAGAGGAATTTAGAATTAAAATAGTCTACAGCATCATCTAATGGAAGATCTTTAAAGTATGGTCTAACTGCATGCTCTGAGTTCGTTCTGAAAGTCAGTGGAGTTAAAGTTCTTGTTGTTTGTGATAGATTTATAAAGAACTTGGTGGTGGTTATCTACTTTACACTTAATGATGTAAGTGAGTAGGTGGTCACTTATATCATCTGGGAGGGTACCCATGTTATACAGGTCTGGGTGATTGTTGATAAGAATCCAGTCCAGGATACTGCCAAAGTAGTTGGACTTATTTATTCTGGTGGGTGAGGATACAAGTTGGGTATAGCCGTGAAGGTTTATTTGGGTGGTGGGAGATTCAGAGGAACAATTGTTCCAGTCAATATTAACGTCTCCTAACACCATAGTTTCATGGGGATGTGTGTTGGAAAGCCATTGGAGGAAGTCTTCTAGGGTATTTGCATTGTTGCCTGGGGGGATATAAATGCAGAATGAACTATCATAGCTGACATGCTCCTTCTTACTTGCCTAGCCTCTTTACTCTTAAATCTCAACCTCACTACAGCTATATCTTTGCATACCCCACACACCAATAGACATCAACCTCCTCCTCTAATCCTCTCCCTAATAAACACAGCTTCTCACATTTCTCCTATACCCTCCCATTCTATTCAAGCCACAAACTGGCCTCCTCACCTCCTATGAAACACCTGACACCAGTACTCTCACCTTGGAATAAAAAAATGCTTCCCATGGTACACATTCCTCATTACTTATGTACTCAAATGTGGAGACATACATCCTAACCATGGCCCACCCTCTAATCCTAACCACAAGAGTAACCCCAAAGACTTAAACATACTCTTAACCTTAGAAGTATATGTAATAAAATAGCCCCACTGCATGCCTGAACTGATCAAAATAAACCTGACATACTAGCACTTACTGAAACATGGCTACATCCCAATGTAAAAGATTCAAATAATACTGCCAAACTTTGCAATAACCAGAAGAGATAGATCTAAAAAAAGGGAGAGGAATACCACTTCTATATCCCTCTACACTCAACATCACACCCTATACCGGTAATATACCCATCTTTTCCAATGCTGAGGTACTTATCTCCTTTTTGAACCTTAATATATCAAAAATAAATTGCATAACAGTTAATATATATCCCACCAGGTAACAATATACCAGTGTTCGAAAATATTTTGTCCTGGACATCCCAAACAATAAACTTTGAAACAATAATCTTAGAGATGTAAATATACATTGGCAAACCACAGCTTCCGACTCCCCCACAAATAGTATAAATATGTATGTTTTTTCTCAGCTTATCAATGCTCCAACAAGATACAGCAAAAATCTTGCCTGCCAATCCACCTTAGACTGGATTCTAGTATCCTACCCTGCTAATTACCCCTCTTCTGGTACACTGCCTTGCTCCCTGAGTGATCATCTACCAGCTTACTCCCTTAGAACAAACTCCCAACAACTAAGAGTACACACTATAAAATCAGTTAGGAGCTCAATTTTTGTCAGCATAAATTCAACAATCTCCTACAGGAAATAGACTGGACACCCCTTAAACAACTACCCCTTAATGATGCTTTACTATACTTTAATAACACCTTCCTTCACATACTTAATACACCAGCTCTCATTCGTATGAAAAGAATCAAAAAGAACTCAGCACCATGGCTCTCTAAGGAATGTAAACACCTGATGAAGCACCATGGTTCTTCTAAGGAATGTGAACACCTGATGAAGCAAAGGGACCCAGCCTGGTCAACCTGGAAACAAAACAAAAATGAACAAAATCATGTTAATTTCAAAACATGACGTAACAAAGTGACAAAACTAATCAACAGAGATAAGAAGTCGTATTATTCCCAGCTTCAATTCCAGCATAAAATTAAAATCAACCCCAATACATTTTGGCACTCCATATCTTCTCTACTTAACCATGGAAGAAATACCCTATATCACCTGATACCCTCCATCACAAATAGCCAAAAACTTTAACAAGCAATTCATAAAATCAACTTCAGACCTACTAACACCCCTAATGCTGGACCACCCCACCTTCAACCTATTCAGACACCGACCCCATGCCATCAACTACTTCTGACCCTATCATTACTAACCCCCATACTCAACAAAATTTGATACAAACCCCATTCTCATTTCAGCCCATACCCACTGACACCATTAAGAAACTGCTACAAAAACTAAAATCCTGCTCTACTTCAGCTGACAATCTCCCCCCCATACTACCTCAAACTGGCTGCTAACTCAGTTGCCTACCCAATCAGTATCCTTATAAATAGGTCTTTATCCGACTTCATCATATGGAAACAATCTCACATTTCCCCATCCACAAAGAAGGCAACTATTTTGATCAAACCAGTTTCTGTCCTACATCCATCTTGTCACCCATATCCAAAATTCTCGAGAGAGGTATCCATCAGCAGGTAATGCAATATCAATTGCAAAACTATCTTTTAACCAAAACCCAACATGGCGTCCGACCTAGCCACAGCACAGCTACAGCCCTATTATCTTTAACAAACACCATGAACAAGGCCAGAGATGCAGGATGCTATACAGCCTCAGTATTCCTTGATCTCTCTAAGGCCTTTGACACAGTGTCTCACCCATTACTTTTGAACACACTGTCTAACTTAGGCTCCTCACAACACAATAAAATGGTTTCAGAGCTACCTCAAGGATCATAATAAGCAATGAAATGGTCCAACAGACTCTCAACCCTTTCTCCATAACCCTACTGGAGTCCCCCAAGGCTCCATCCTAGGACCCCTACTCCAACATTTTCGCAAACAATCTTCACATTGCCTCACACTCTGGGACCCACATTCAATATGCTAATGATTCCACCATAATCTCACTGCTCAATCACTACCAGAACAACTCTCAAAAACTCAACAGTTCTTTACAGCAGTTGAATCCTGGCTAAGAAATGCCCAACTTTTTCTTAATCCAAAGAAGACAAAACTAGTGCTCTTTCATCCCAAAAACACCTCCCTTGTCACTGATCATTTCCACAGCCTTGCATCTGACAATACTGCCATAGAAATAGTGCAGGAAACCAAACTTCTAGGTGTTATCATCGACAATAAACTTTCATTTGACATCTATATACGGCAAAATATAAAGAAAACTCATCAAAAACTGGGACTCTTATATAGAAACAAACATTTTTTTACTGCAGCAACCAAAACTACCCTTGCAAAAACATTTTTACTTCCCTCTCTTCTGTATGGTGCCCCTATCTTAACTAACTTACAAAGTTGGAACAGTGCTATAACAAAGTTGCAAAGTGTGCCACAAACTCTAAATATCACACACACCACTGTAAACCACTCAACACTGCGGTGGTGGTGCTGCGGTAGCGTTGTCGCCTCACAGTTAGATGTTGCCCGTTCGATTCTCAGTTAGAGCGTCTTCTGTGTGGCGACATGCGTGAATGGGCGTTCCTTTGTTGAAGGTTGTGCATTAGACCCGGCAAGCCAGCACATAAAAATCTACTGCCAATCATTAGCGGGCCGGAATTCCGCTGTGGCGACCCCTAACCGGGAAAAAGCCGAAATACACAAACAAACAAACCACTGTAAACCACTCCTAGAATTAAACTAGCTTGAACTACCCAACCAACTTGCCTTTATTCAGCTATCCACCTTGCACAACCTTATTTTCAAGCCTACTGCCTGCCCTGCACTAGCCAATCTAGTTGCACCTTAAACACCAAATCAATCCCGATGATCAAAAGACAAAAATCTCTTAGCTATCTCAAAACCCACAAGAAAACCTTGTCACTCTCTGTATTCATACTCTCTCTCTATACATTGGAACTCACTACCTCTAGCTACCAGGTTTATTCCTGGCCTAACCCATTTCAAAGCCTCTTTAAAAAATCATTTCAAAAAAGCATGGCTCTGCTCCTGCATAATGCCTGCCTAATGCTCAGGTCTTCTACTTCCATCACATTTCAATCCTTCACAGACTGCAAGATCGTAAAGCTCTTCTAACTCCTTCTCTGCTTCTATACCATATCTTTAAGCTGCTGCTCAGGCTTTACTGCGGCTATTCTTCTTAACTGTCTCTCTCGCTATATGTCTGCATCAGCTTTCTGCCTGCTATTTCTACATCATGTATGATAAGAGCGACTACTATCGTCTGTAATGTTTTAACTGTACAGAAATGTTTAGACGTACAGTAATATATTACAACATCTTGTAGCAGTTTGTTCTTTCGACTTATTTTTTGGATAGTATTTCTAATGTAATTTATATTGTATTGGATTACAATGCATTTGTATTGTACTGTATGTGGAGCTTTTCTCCCCGGGCCTCTGCTGAAAACGGGTTCTGTAGACCCAGACCGACCACCCCGGTAAACAAATGTCAAATAAAATAAATAAATAAACAGAGGGGGTAAGAATGGGATCCCCCCGTTTGCTGATGTACCGTACCACAGTCATGTTGGTCAGTTTGTATCATAAAGGTCCTCACAGGCAGAATTGTCTTGAAAGACTTGCAATGCTAACAGGATCGCTCTCATCTCCAGGACACTGACATGTGAACTGGTCTCTTCAGAGGTCAACATGCTTTGGACTGTCCTTCCCAAGAAGTGCTCCCCACCACCCCAGTTGGAAGGAGTCTGTGGTCACTGTGGCTAACGAAGGGGATAGAATAAAGGGACAGCCTAGTGAAACTTCATCTGAATGAATCCACCAACAAAGATGATTCTTGCAGACTTGAGTGAGTTTGACTGGAAGGGATAGAGGAAGATACAGAATCGACCACTGAACAGCTAGAGTCCATTGAAGAATGTACATACAGAAGTGGGCCATTGGGACTGAGGTTATGGCCAATGCCATCGACCCTCATAAAAGGCTCTGAAGGACAAGTGTGGCTGGGGGAGAAGGTTGAACAAGGATTTGTTGCACCTGAAACATGATTTAAGTCTACACAATGTGAAGGAAGAGAGGCTGTCTAACTTACTGTGTTCAAATGGGCATCTACGAACTCCAGGCTCTGGACAGGTTGTAGTTGAGATCTGCAAGTGTTGACTGAGATGCCTAGCGATTGACACAGTTGGAGCAAATAGCCCCTGGACTACTCTAGGAGATACTTACTTGGGGCAGTGAGGAGTCAGTCATCTAGATATCGAAAAACTTGGAATCCCAGCAGACAAAGGCGAGCTGCTACCACTGCCACACATTTGGTAAACACCCTGGGGGGGGGGGGTGCTCTGGTGAAACCAAAGGACAGGGCTCTGAATTGGTAATGACCGACTCCCAGCCAAAAGCAAAGACGTCTTCTGGATCGTCTATTTTGATGTGGAAGCACACATCTTGAAGATCTGCTGGGCACATCCAATTGTCCTTGTGAAGAAAGGGCAGGATGGACTGAACCGTGACCATTCGGAACTTTCCTTACATACTAGTTCAATCTGCTTAGATAAAAATAGGTCTGAGGTCCCGTGTTCCCTTTGGCACTAAAAAGAAGCATGAATAAGTTCCAAATCCTATCTGGTCTGGTGGGAACTTTTGGATAACTTTTTCTAGCAGCTCTGGACAACTTGTGCTGCAGCCTTCCTTTGAGCGGGTGAGAAAATGGTACATAATAGCCTCTGGATATTATTCTTAGCACCCATAAATCTGTGTTATTGCTTGCCCAGATGTTTAAGTACAAAGGGAATCAACCCCCGACTTCCTCCAGAGCTGGATAGTCATGCAGCATTTCAGAAGCGCTGAATGGGCCTGTTTGCAACTGAGTCTCTAAAGCCCTGATTCTGCAGACCTCTGCCTCTACGGCAACATATACCATTAAAATTTCCTCCTGTGTCTCCGGAGGAATTATCCCCACGCAAATCTTGAAAAGGTCCCTGAGATTTATGGAACCACATTTTCTTACCACCTCTCTGGTTCCTAGAAAAGGTATGCGTAGAAAACTTGACTCCATCTTGCACGTTGCGGGTAAGTGTATCCTTTACTGATGGCTCAAAGAAGGAAGTGCCATCAAGTGGGGAGTTAATAAAGGATGTCTTAAAAGGCTCTGCAAAGTCACATAGCCGCATCCAGGCACGTCTCCTTATGGCAATGCCTGAACTGGCTGCTCATGAAGTACCTTCAGCTGTCTGAGTGATTAACCTCATCAAAGTGTTTGACATATACAAAAGAGTGGCTAGTTGAGAGGATGACCTTTTGATATCCTCAGCAGACATGGACTCTTGAGAGACTATTTGAAAGTTCTTTGGTCAAATCTCTCTGTAGTTTAGTAAAGTGCACCAGGTAGTTTAGTGGCCTCAGAGCGAAGGTAGCTGAGGGCAAACACTTACTTTCTAAATCTGACCAATGCTCAAGATTTTCTGTCAGGTAGATGGACAGAAGAGCTCTGTTTTGCTAACTCATTCTTAGTGGCTGCTGCCACCACCACAGCATCAACTGGGACTCCTCTGCTCCAGTGAGGAGTATCTGTAGGCAGGGCCAAAATCTTTTTGGGATGTTTGGGATGGGCTTGACTGTATTTGGCTCCTTCGATGCCTGGCAGGAAAAGATCAATAAGCTCATCTGCTAGGGGGGCACCCATGATGTAGATGGTTCAAAACCATAAGCTTCTAAAAACAATGACTCTTCTGGCGAGGGATTTTGGGAAGACCAACCACCTTTATGTTTCAGGATCTCTAAAATGTCTCCAAAGGAGATGTCATCCAGTGGTGACCTATGGGATCCCTCTCCTTCATCAAAATCGGTATCCTCTGTGACGGACTCCACGGTGGAGTCTGTGTGTCTTCTTTTGCATATTCTCTTCCAGTGCACCTCATTTGTGGGGTGTTCTGGAGAGGTGTTGGAAGAGACAGGAAGTTCATCAAACTGAACTGGCTGGATATATATGGAACAGGCCTGACCTACTCACAGCTCGGAACCAATGAGAAAAAAAGGGGTGGATCCGAAACATGAGAAGACTTTTCTCTTTGGAAAGAAAAAGTCCATTCCACCACCTCAAAAGCAGACAGACCAGGAGAAGCTTTGACCCACCCTCTCGGAGCTGAAGCTCCCAAAGAAGGTAGACTTAGGCTACCCCTGGCTCTGAACCTCGGGGATGGAACTGGATCCGAACTGTCCAGAGCTGAGGATCCGAGGGGGAGGGATGTATCCACAAATCTGGAGTCAACCCTATCCCTTGGATCAGATGCCGACACTTCTGCTCAGAGACCCATTTTGGTCTGAGGGTATTGGAACAGAACCAGTCAAGGAAACTGTCAGAGTGCAGGAAAAAACTTTCCTCGAATCTGACACCAAACTTCTTGGGGATCTCAACTCCTAGGACTCCGAAACCACAGGCTGGATCAGAATTTACAAAGTGACAGGCATATTCATGGATCCGATCGGCGATGGAGCTTTTAAGATCCCCATCTGAAAATGAGCTTTGAGCAACTTTCTCATCATCCTATCCACACCTGTTTTTGACAAGCTTCTGCAGGACCTAGAGAAAGTGGTGGATGGGATACCAGAATGCTTCCTTGGAAACTGAAGGAGCTGAGTAAGCAAAGTGTGTGAAATTGGGTTTACACAATGTTCTGCAGTTGCATTTCTAAAAGGTGTACCTGGCTTTAGATCCGATGACTTAGTATCCAAGAGGGGGACTGCTGGAGTTATTGTGATAATGGTTGGAGCCGAACGCTTTGATCCGACTGTCGGACAAGATTTTTTGGGTTTTAAACTGTGGCTCTGATGAAGACCTAAGGTATTTCAATGGAGAGTGGCAGTGGTGCTCCAAAGGAGCAGACTTGGTAGTCTTGGAGGGAGTTTGAGCCCCTGAAGTAGTAGTAGATGGAAGACGACTCCTTAAAATGAGTTTATTCCATCTATCTGCCAAGGCTTTCGGACTAAAGGTAGAGCAGATTTTACAAAACATGTCCAAGTTCCCCACCCCAAGGCAATAAACACAGTCCTTATGCGCATCTGAGTTTGTGATTTTATGCCAACAAGAAGTACATTTTTTTTAAATCCTGTAGGTTTGTCTGACATGACAAATACTTAACCAGAAAGTAACGGCAAAACAAACAGCAACAAATTTTTTTTTTTTTTTAGAAGAAATAGAAAAGAGGAAAAAGGAAATTATCAGCAATGTCAATAGGGCCAAATACCCTATAAAACAAAGGGTAAACAGAATTACCAACAAAGGTAAATAAAGATACTATCAAATAGTATGGAAAAGGGTTTTTCTAATGACCAGTGAAAAACTAGAGGGAGAGTAGTCAAAAGACTAAAAGAAAAAGGAATTATTAGAACTTGAAAAACTCACAAATTATCTCCTACATCAGCTCAAGAGTGAAACCTGCATCTGTTCACAATGGCGGCAAACAAAATCTGAGGCAATGGGAATGGAACAGAGCATTATGGGTAGAGGGAGGAGCTCAAGAGCTGGATCCGAAGTCTGGAATATGTGGCTGAATCCATACATTGAGGAAGAACGAAAAGGACAACATCAGATCAAAGATGATCCATCAAAAGAAGCATTGATGAAAGAAGACATAAAAGGCTCTACAAAGTTGCATAAATGCATCCAGGCATGTCTCCTAACAACTATGCCTGAATTGAATTCTTGTGAGGTACCCCTGGCAGCATGGGATATTAACCTCATGGATGCATTGGAGATGGATAATAAAGTGGGGAGCTATGAGAAGGATCTTTTGTATTCCTACACAGACATGGACTTAGAGAGTGATTTGGTGAGCTCCTTAGTCAAATCCCACTGCAATCTTGTGAAGCACACCAAGTAATACAGGGACCTCAAGGCAAAGGTCACTGAAGCAAAGATGTACTTTCAAACCTGTCCAACAGCCTGAACTCTCTGTTAGGGGGATGGACTGAGAAGCTCTTCCCCGCTAGCTCCTTCTTAGTGGCTGCCGCCACAACCATAGCATCAACAGGGACTCCTTTGCTCCAATATAATCTGTCCTTTGGCAGTGCCACAAATTTATCTGGGCAACAGGGGATGGGTTCTACAATATCCAGTTTCTTCCATGCCTGGTAAGACATTAAATCAATAAGCTCATCTGCCAGGGGAGTCATCCATGACATAGAAGAGTTGGACCCAAAAGCTTCCAGAAAAAACTGACTTCTCTGAGGAGGTGGCATCTGAGGACCATCCACCTTTTTGCTTAAGAATCTCTAGGATGTGTTTGAAGGGGATGTCATCTGGTGATCTTGGGGACCCTTCCCCTTCAAAGTCAGTATTGTTGGTAAAGGATTCCATAGGGGAATCTATGTGCCTCCTTTTACATGTTCTCTTTTGGGGAACCTCTTCAGTGATATGGTCTGGAGAGGCATGTATTCTTTTGGGGAACCTCTGCAGTGGGATGGTCTGGAGAGGTATCCAAGGAGAGGGCGAGTTCCCCCACAGGAACTGTCTGAATGCTAGATGGTACCAACTGGCCCTGTGGAGTAGGCCTGAGAGGATCAGAGCCCAAATCCAAGGAGGGAAGAGTAGCAGCATCACTCGGTCAAGAGAAAACCCTCTCCACTACCTCAAAGCCAGAAGCCATGGTTGGCCTTGCTGGAGCTGAAATTGTTGAAGCTACCAAGGCCCAGCCCTGTCCAGATCCATGCCCCAAGGAAGGAGTCAGACGAGAGCTGCTGAATGCCAAAGCACAAATGGGCAAGGATGATTAACAACAGTGGAGTAGAACCTAGCCCACCAGATCCAGTGCTGACACTTCGGTTCGGAGACTCATCCTGCTCAAACAAGCACTGGAGCGCAACCAGTCAGGAAAGCTATCAGAGTAGAGGATATAGTAGCCTTCGGATCCGATGCCAACACTCTCAGGGCTCTCAGATCAGATGGCTCTGAAACCGTGGGACGGATTGCAGATGGAGAGACTACTATGTGAGAAATGGAAGCTCATGCTCATGGATATGATGGGAGACAGAGCAGGGATAACCCCATAGGAATTTGAGTTCTGAGGAATGTCCTCATCATCCTATCCACATAGGCTTCTGAAAGATCGCTGGAGGACCTTATGGAAGAGGTGGTGGATTGGGGCCTATACTCTCTCCATGGGGTCTCCTGGAGAAAAGGGGAATGGCATTGAAGAGGAACAGGTTCTATGGTGAACCCGAGCAAGTGGGTTGGAGGAGATTTACTCTGAAGAACAGTCAGATCCGAGTGTTTCCTTTTAGGGTCCAAAGTTGTTAGAATCTTCTTTGGAGTGGGAGTGGGGGACTGCCTGCATGAGCCCTTCACCTCCAAAGAGGATTTTGTACATTAACTGGTGGCTTGAGCCCCTGCAGAAGGAGGAGGCAGCATCCCTTTAAGCGCCAGCTTATTTCTTCTATCACCAAGTGTCCTGGTATTAAAAGTGGCTCAAATGGAACAGTCATTGGTAAGGTGTGATGCTCCAAGACAGTAGACACACTCCCTATGGGCATCAGAGTTAAGCATTTTTTGAAGCCTGTCAGTTTGTCAGCCATTTGTGAAGAAGAAAATAACAAAGGCGGAGATGGAGATAAAAGGGAAATAATAAAAGGGATTTTTTTTTTTATCTACTAGCAAATGTAGGAAAATACCCTCTACAGGGTAGAAAAAAGAAATTGTAAGAGGTACAGGCAAATACCAACAACCAGAAAAAGGGCCATCAATCAAGATACCTAAAAAATAAAACAATCAGGACAGGGAGATGGTTAAATAAATTATAGATATCACCTGGTTTACACACAGTCTGGTGTTCTTATTACTTTTCAGTCGATCGAAGGAAAAACTTCTATTTAGTTATATGCTTGACTTAATGTAGCTCCTAGATTTTAATCTCATTATTTATTTTCATTCATCTGGATTCAACTCATAAAGGTTATAGGTCACGCACTACTTCAAGAAGGAATTTTTTACATTAAATCCTAGGCCTGGCACCAGTTAATCCTAAATTGCTTACTCAAGTTTTTAAGGCCTCATTCACTTCCTCACTGAAGCCAGATCATTAGGATTTGACGGTCAATGGTGTGATTCCCCATGTATGTGTTTTTTTTATAGAATTTTACGTACAAGTAAAAAATACCTAAAAAATCTGTCTGAGTATGATTCGCATCTGTTGTGTTATGGCGGCAAATGAGTAGTCAGAGGATCCGACGGCATAATGTACGCAAATTCAGAGCCGAAAAACTGTTCAGCAAACTCCGACCGACGTCTAAGCGTTCGTCGGTTGAAAGAAGCACAGGCCGAACAGGCTGCTACGTCGTGGTCTGGGCCTAAACAAGGCAAACAGTAAGAGTGGAAATCTTTATGAGGTATTTGTTTCCCACAAGTTAAACAGTTATTGACTTTTTCTGACATCGGCTGAGGCAAGAAAGAGTCCCCAACGGGGTACTTAGCTTTTAGAAGTCTTCGAAGGAGTATTCGGTAGTAGTAATCTCTGGATCTGACCGACCGGCACTTGCGAACAGCTTCTGCTTCGGGCGCCACGCGGCAAGAAAGACTGAAGAAAATGGCGTCGGCTGATGCCTTTATACCCGGAGACCAGCAGAGATGACGTCGGGTGAAGTGCAACATCAGCCGAAGCCGGACCCGGACTTTGGAATCCGGCCGACCGAAGGGCTGCCTGACGACAGGACAACCCAGTTGTTATGACTGCAGATGCATCCATGAAGGACATGTGGAACTGCTCGAGGTGTGACAGGAAGCCAAGCAGCCTTTTGCAAAACAGGGAAAAGCTGAAAATCTGCAGATTTACCAACAGCAATTGACAGTAGCTGACTATTTTTGAGTTTAGAGCTACTGCTGAAAAGTCATAGTCTAGCTTGAGTACCAAAATATTTTTAACTACTGCTCTTCTGGAATCTGAAATGAAATGAAGCATACCTCAACCACCATAACTTTTCCATGTTCTCTGAATGACAGGACTAGATCAAACAACAAAAGTAAGTATTTATAAGTATTAATACCTCTATTGCTGATTTCCTAAATAATCTATGATCCTAACAGTATCTGCAAGTTTCATGTTCATTAGGTACAAACAGCGTATCAACAGTTTTATTTTTTTCATCCACCTAGCGTCCTGTAATTCACTAAGTAGTAAAAATGTGGTCCACACCTAAGCATAACAATACCATCTGCATAAAATCTAAGTGCTGAAAATAGAAGGCATCAGTAACAACAGTTACCAACAGGGACAACAAAACTCATCACCAAAGGTGTCTAAGCTAGAATGCCAGTTACCCAAATGAACACTACAAATTCTATTAAATAATTAGCTATCCATTATAAATGAACTATTGCCAAATCAAATCAAATGTAGTTACTGTAACAAGATCCAAAATTTCCCCTGCTAGGTCTCCATCTTCCAAAGTGGAAAAAAATGGCATCAGATGCAGTATAAACAGCAAAATGCTAATAACCATGCTGGGGCTCAATTAACAGTCCATAACTGTTTATGTGCTGCACTATCTGGGACTAGATCCTTCTTTCAGACAGCTTAGTTATCACACGTTGGCTTATTACAGGCAGACAGTCCTAAGGTATAGAAGGTTTAGGATTTTTTAAGATGATGAATTATAGCAGAATATTTAAACTGATTATTTTTTCTTTAAAAGAAGGTATACTGTCTAAAGATGTGATAAGACACTTAGAAATATCACATGCAGCTATGTAAAAGGGGGAGGGATGAACAACATAAATATTTGGGAGTGGCCTTTTTAGGAAGCTTTTCTAAATGATCATGATTGTTTTGGAAGGGGCAGGCCTAATGCAGATGCTAGGTGAATACACAAGTGCAGAGAACTGACCGAATGTTACATTCATATGGGGTGCTGCTACAGTTAAGTCTAATTCCATAATTTTTCAGAGATATTTCTACACTGATTTGGGTCAATAAGCTTAAATAAGGAAGAGCTGCTTGAATCAAGATTAGAAATATCATTAATGAAACACTTGCTTATTACAAAAATAAAGAAGTTTGTCTTACAGAAAAAAATATGTCCTTCATCATCCCATGGGATTCTAGACATCTTCCATTTATGCTATGCATCATCTGTTAATTTCATCTCATGTATTTCTTTAGTAATTTAAGGACACGCTTTATTCCCTATTCCTCTCATGGTGTCGGAATATTTTACCCAGAAAACAATTTCAGAGCATTAGATGGCTCTTGCTACTGTTAAAGAGGGGTCCAGACAACTACATTAAGTTAAACATGAAGAAGGTATTCTTTAGACTCTTGATATAATTCTTGTAACAATTACAGAAAGAATTTTGAAGCTTTAAATGAAATATTAGAGCATGAATGGGATCACTGCACAGCAGAAACAAATTTCCATGTGTAATAAATATTCTTATTACCAAGAGTGCAGCTTTTTCTTTTTTGGATTAGGTCTAGTATCAACTGTAAAATGATGAGTAAGATTACTGAAGGAGATAAATTCAATTTTAATGGAACTTTCACCAGTTTAGAGAAGACTTATTATTTGGCTTCATTCAACTGCATTTTATATTGTCTCCGCATATGATTATACCAATTGATGAAGGAATATATGGAAATGTTATGTTCAAATTTGTATACCTACAAGGGAGACAAGTTTGTCATTTTTCATACAGACAGTTCTGATGAAGATTATTTGTACATACAAGTGCTAACCTAAGGTAATAAAGTTCTGTTTGGAAGCCTTGGAAGTGGTGGTCCTCACAGAGGGATTCTGTGTCCACTGCAGGATTTTGTTCTTGGGGTTGTTCTGAAGTATATTTCTGGCCACAGTTTTCAGGTATTGGGATTTCTAAACTTGCACACAGACATTATACATTAAAAGTGTCCTCAACATTATGCAGCAAAATTAATGTTTCTTCATCACACATTTAGATTTGTTTTTAAGCAAACATTCAAAATATTGCTGAATAAATCATAAGCTGCAGTCACAGGTATCTTAAATGCGAGATAGGAGGGGGGTTATCAGTGGCAGCTGTATATGTTAATGATATTAAATTAAATACATTTTTCAGCTGTAATGCATCCAGATTTTTTACAGTAATAAGATAAAAAGCCTGGGAACAGGCAAGTCAAAGTTAATGCAATGTTGTAATCCATGGCTACAAGGAGAAACTACAAACTGTACTGATAATACATACAGAACAAAAAGAGTATAATACCCCCTATTGTTACAGAAGTGGATGTTTAGATTAATGTTCTTAGTTAAGCTACACATATACTTTTTAAACAAAAACACTTACAAAACAAGAGAAAATTATGAAAATATGACAAATGGTAGTACTTGCATTTGCAAAGTAGATACATTTTTCCCATTAATATCAGGTATTAGCTGAGGACAAGTGATTTGCAGGTACAGACAATAAATCACGAGAGGTCTGAAATGTGCAATAATGGACGAGGTTCGATGCAATGTTTAAAGGGATATTAGCAAGCAGTTCCGTGAAACAGTGTGTTCTGGGTGATATCTATATGGTATAATATAATTAACTTTTAAAGAGATATTTGCAACCAGTTCAGTGAAAAAAAGAAGTTATGTACTCACCATAACGTTCCATCTGAGTAGTTCTACTTCATTTGTCTTCAACCTGTGGGTACTGGATTCGAGCCGGCAATTTCACTAGCATCTGCTTCAAGATCCAAGCTCCTCCCCTTACCCATAATACACCTCCACTACCTTCCAACCCCTAGATCAAGTTTGCTGCCACTTATACTGAGAACCCGACCTCAAGAAACACCTTACGCACCTAAAATCAGCCAAACAGGCTGTTCATACAATAAGGCCAGGGGAAGGAGGGAAGGACGGTTGAAGAAAAATGAAGTAGAACTACTGAGATGGAATGTTATGGTGAGTACATAACTTCTTTATCTGAAGTAGTTTACTTCATTTGATCTTCAACCTGTTGGACAGAGTCCCCAGCTACTAAACACCTGGGTGACCCTCATGGAAGGATATTCCAGAGCACAGCGGAACCAAAGGATGCTCTCCTTCGAAAAATCAAATCCAATTTATAGTGAGAAATAAAGGTATGAGATGAGGACCAAGTAGCTGCAAAACAAATATCATCCAGTGAGACTCTCGACCAAAAGGCCGCAGAAGTAGCCATGGACATAGTCGAATGAGCTTTCACCTGACCCGGAGGAGACAAAACTTTATCCTTATAGTTCTGAAGGATACACAAGGAGATCCACCTAACGATAATGACCTTGGAGATAGGTTTACCCAAAAAGGGTTTAGAGAAGGACACAAACAATTGATCAGATTTGCGAAAGGTTCTAGTCCTGTGTAAACAGAATCGTAACCGTCTATGAACATCCAACAAGGGAAGCCTGTATTCCATTTTGTTAGCAAAATCTGGAAAGATAACAGGTAAATTGATGGTTTGATTGATGTTAACCTGTGATGCTACTTTTTGAAGAAAGGAAGGACTGGAATGAAGGGAAACCCTGTCCTTATGGAAAATCAAGTATGGAGCTTTAACAGACAACACTTGCAGTTCTGAAACTCTCTTAGCAGAGGTGATCGCCACTAAAAAACGCAATTTTTCAAGACAAAAACTTAAGATCTGTGGTTGCTGCAGGTTCAAATGGCGGAGCAACCAATGCTTGAAGAACCATAGTAAGGTCCCATGAGGGAATAGGATCTCTGACCGGAGGACGTAATAGGAAGGAACCTTTAATAAAAGCTTTACACAGTCTGGAAGAGGCTAGAGAAGCAGAATTCTCACCCACGTGAAAATGGGTGATGGCAGCTTGCTGAACCTTGACTGCAGAAGAGCTAGCTCCTTGTTGAAAAATATTTGCTAGAAAATCGAGAATAGCTGAAACAGGAGCCATGAAGGAGTCTAAACTTCTTTGAGAAGCCCAAAAGGAAAAACGTTTCCATTTGCTACGATAAACTTTCCTGGTGGAGGATTTATGAGCTGCCACCACAATAGACCTGACTGAAGATGACAATCCAGGAGTCCTAGCTATTAAGGGAACTAGAGCAGCCAAGCCGTGAGCTTCAAACTGTCTAGACTTGGACGAGGAGCCCTCAAGGAGTGTGAAATGAGATCCTGAATGGGATCCAAGATCCAAGGTGGAGCCAGAAGATGAGACCAAAGGAAGGGAAACCATACCTGGCGAGGCCAAAATGAGGCAATGAGAATCACTTTGCTCCCCAGTCGGCAAGCTTTCTGTAAAAACCTCGGAATAGGGGGTACAGGAGGATAATCACACAGAAGACCAGGAGGCCAAGCATGGGCTAGAGCATCTCTGGGGGACTCCCCCAGCTGGGGGGGTTCAGAGCGAAGAACTCGCTGCACTTCAAGTTGGAAGGAGATGCAAAGAGATCGCTGTAAGGCTGACCCCACTCTAGAAAAATCTGCTCCACTACTGAAGGATTCAGAGACCACTCATAAGGCATCAGTATAGTCAGACTTAATCTGTCCACTAGAATGTTGGACCATCCCGGAATGTGTGTTGCTGTCAGAAAGCGACCAGTGGAGAGCACCCATTCCCAATCTCTCATAGCATTGCGATAAAGGGGGTAAGATCTGGTCCCTCCCTGTTTGTTGACATACCAGGCCACTGACATGTCTGACTGAATTGCAATGGTTCAAAGAGGAAGAAAGGCATGAAGGACCTACAACGCCAAAAGGACCGCCCTCATCTCCAGAATGTTTATATGCAAACTGGTCTTGATAGGGGACCACAGGCCTGGGCCTGTCCTGCCCAAACAATGCCCCCCCAACCCAAGTTGGGAGGCATCCGTGGTCACTGTGGCTTGGACAGGGGCTGGAACAAAAGGTCGTCCCTCCAGAATTTCCAGAGAATGCATTCACCAAAGAAGGGATGACTGGCAGACTCGACTGAGGTGTACTGGATGCGACAATGGAAGATACAACAGAGACCATTGCACTGCTAGTACTCGCATGTGTAATTGGGCACACGGAAGAAGCGTTATGGTCACCACCATAGAACCTAGGGCCCTCAAAACCAAGTCTGCCGAGGGAAGGTGAGAACGGTAGATGAAGGCAACATGCACCTTTAGGTTTCGAACGCTCTTTGTGGTCAGGAAGATTTTTGTCTGTAGTATGTCTATCCGTGCCCCTATGTAGTCTATCACCTGGACAAGATTCAGAAGAGATTTGGATGTGTTGACTGTAATCCCTAAGTGGAGTGCAAGCTTTAAGAAATAATCTGTGATCCGGTAAAGTAGACGCTTGGTGGGAACAGTAAGGAGCCAATAGTCCAGGTAAGGGTAGACCTGAATCCCCTGAAGCCTCAGGTGAGCTGCTACTACTGTCATCACTTTGGTGAACACCATGGGGGCTGTGGTGTGACCAAAGGGTAGGGCTCGAAATTGGTAATGATTGGCTCCTAGCCAGAAGAGGAGGAACCTCCTGGAGCTTCTGTGCATCTTTATGTGATAGTAAGCATCCTGGAGGTTGAACGAGCACATACAGTCACTCTCTTGCAGGTATGGCATGATGGACTGTAAGGTGACCATCCGGAACCTTTCTTTGGCAACTGACAGGTTCAGAGTAGATAGGTCCAGAATGGGTCTTAAGTTCCCCGTTTTCTCTGTCACCAAAAAGAACCTGGAGTAGATGCCCGATCCAGACTGATCTGGGGTAACGGGTTCAATGGCTCGTTTCTCTAGCAGCTTGGAAATTTCCAGTGCTGCTGCCTCCCTTTGCGTGGGTGGTATGTCCGGGAGGTGTTTAAGAGGTTTGGGAGGAACCACAAATGGGACTGACTATCCTCTGGAAATTATCTGAAGCACCCAATGGTCTGATGTTATGGACTCCCATGCCATCGGGTGCAACAAGAGACCCCTGACTGTCTCCAGAGAAGAGCAGTCGGGCAACCCCTCAGGGTTGCTGCGCGGGCCTGTCCGAGAATGGTTCTCGAGACACAAAATTCCTCGGACCCCCTCTGCCTCTAGGGGAAGAAGAGCCCTGAGTTTCCCGGGAATACTGAGACTTCCGGAACCACATCTTCTTCTGCCCTTGCTGATTCCGGGAAAAAGATCTTTGAGGGTTTGAGAAGCTGATTCCGACGGCAGACAGTCCCGTCTTTCTCACTCTGGACCAAGGTGCCTCAGACGGTCTTACCAAAAAGCGTATAACCATCATAAAGGTGTTGGCAAAAGATGCCTTGAAGGGTTCCGTGAACTGACAATCTGAGCCAGGCGTTATGCCTCATGGACACACCGGACCCAGCCTCCCTAGCCGCTCCTTCAGTAGCATGTGAGAGGAGTCGCATGGACGTGTTATAAACCGCTGTCAAAGCAGCCATCCTCATGGAGAACATGTCTCTGTCCTCCTGCGACATGGACGTTGGGGGAGACTCAGCCAGTTCCTTAACCAGGTCGCGGTGTAGTCTAGTAACGTGGGCCAGACAGTTCAGCACCCTGATGGAAAAGATCGCTGATGCATAAACCCGTTTCCCTAGGCAGTCCATCATCCTAGACACTCAGTCAGGGGATGAACTGAGGAACTCTCCTGGGCTCATTCCTTTTTGGTGGCTGCTGCTACCACCATAGCGTCTACAGGACACCGTTTATTCCACACTGGTCTGTCTGGGGGGGGGGGGCTCAAAATTTTGTCTGGGCATTTGGGGTTTGGTTCCACAGTGTCCGGCTCCTTCTAAGCTCGCGAGGTGACCAAGTCCACCAGGGGATCTGCGGGAGGGGACACCCAGGATGTACATGGGCCTGTGCAGATGTCCTCCAGAAACACGGATTCATCTGAGGAAGGTTTTGGGGTGGACCAACCTCCCCGCTGGCGTAGGATTTCCATGATGTCTCCAAAGAAGACATCCTAGAGAGGTTATCTGGGGGAACCTTCACCCGTCATCCAAATCCGTGTCCTCGGTGAGGGACTCGGGGGGAGTCCAAGTGCCTCCTCTTGCACATATGCTTGCAAGGTACGTCTCCGGTGGGGCTCTCCAGGGGGAACTCGCAAGCCACTTGTTCCTCAGGGGGAACCGCCTGGGGCTCCTTGAGCATGGGCTGTTTCGCAGGTAAAATGATGGGATTCGCACACAAAGCAGAGGGAGGTGGGGTGGAGTCCGAAGAAATAGTCAAGGGCCTCGATCCAGTAAAGAAAACCCTTTCTACCATGTCAAATGCCAAGGGAGAACGAGCTTCCTGGGCCATCAGTAAGGGAACCGCTCTCCCTGGATCCGACGTGAGAATCGGAACCAGGCCCAAAGTGGACGGAGCTCCGAGGAGAGGGGAGGGACTTGGCCCAACAACGTCAGAGCCAATGGAAAAAGTTTCACTCCCTAAGATCTGACACCCAGGCTCTGTCTCAGAGAGCCACTCGGATCCGAACTGGTCGGATCAGACACACTCCAGGCAGCTGCCGGCGTCGAGGAGATAGGTACCGGTGAGAATGACCCCCCTGACTAAGGCCATCCTCGGATCCATGTACTCCGAACCCAGAGGTTGGATCAGAGAAGGAGAAAAGTACAGTTTTGTACCTACCATAAATGTAGATATCCGATAGACATGCAACTGCAGTCATAACATGTGGGTTGTCCTGCCTCAGGCAGCCCTCGGTCATCCGGATTCCAAAGTCTGGGTCCGACGTCGGCTGATGTCGCATTTCCCTCCGACGTCAGAGCGGCTGGAGTACATAAGCATCAGCCGACGCCATTTTCTTCAGTGTTTCTTGCCCCAGATGCCAGGTGCCCTCCAAGGAAGGCTGTAATCAAATTGGAAGACAAAAACAGGATTCCAAACAAATAAATGAGCAATAAAACAAATACACCATAACAGATATCCTCAGCTAAGAGTAACAGGGATAGGAGTGGACCCTAGGCATAGAGGGGTATGGAGGGAGGGAAAATCCGACTGCAGTTGCATGTCTATCGGACATCTACATTTATGGTAGGTACAAAACTGTACTATGTCCTTCAAGAATGCAACTGCAGTCATAACATGTGGGTAGAATACCATAGCTTAGCTGGGGGAGGAGGTATGCTCTAGGAAAGAGATGGTGTGGCAATCAAACCCTGCAGGACTGCCGAAGCAAAGCCTGCTCTGGATCTGGAAAATAGAAGGAGATTGTAGTGTTTGGAGAATGTATGCACGGAGCTCCATGTAGCAGCTTCTAGAATGTCCTTGGTAGGCACCCCTCTTAAGAATGCTGTAAAGGTGGCTGTAGCTCTGGTGGAATGTGGTCTGACATTGGCTGGAACAGTCTTTCCATGAAAGGAGTAACAGAATCTGATGCAATGTCCAATCCATTTAGAAATAGCCTGTTTTGAAATTGCTTTTCCTTGGACTGCAGGGGCGTAAGCTACAAAAAGTTGTTCAGACTTCCTACTGGCCTTGGTTCTGTCCAGGTAGTATCGAAGTTGTCTGTGAATGTCCAAGGTATGCAAAGTCTTTCCCCTTATTCTCAGGATTGGGGAAGAAAGCAGGCAGATGAATGGCTTGATTTAGAGAAACCCTAGATACCACCTTTGGCATAAAAGTAGGGTTGGTCCTTAATGAAACTCTGTCTCTGTGGAAAATAATAAAGGGTGGTATTGCCATTAGGGCCTGTAGCTCCGAAACCCTTCTTGCTGAGGTAATTGCCAACTGGAATGCTGTCTTCCATGAGAGAAATTGCAAGTCAACTGAAGCTGCTGGCTCGAAAGGAGGTAGAGTCAGTTTTTCTAAGACAAAATTGAGGTCCCAGGCTGGCACTGGGGCCTTTCTTGATGGCTTAATGTTCTTGATTCCCCTGAGGAATTGTCTTAGTAAGGGGTGAGAGAAAACAGGAGGTTCAGTGTTGTACCTAGCTGAAAT
The DNA here is from genome assembly GCF_019279795.1 of Protopterus annectens. Classification (NCBI taxonomy): domain Eukaryota; kingdom Metazoa; phylum Chordata; order Ceratodontiformes; family Protopteridae; genus Protopterus; species Protopterus annectens. The sequence goes on along the minus strand of NC_056729.1, from coordinate 1,698,911,605 downwards.
AGCAGATGCATGTATCTTTATGGAAGAATATGACAGGCCGTTCTTTAACATATCTGCCAAATATTCCAAGATGAGTGGGATGTTCAACAATGATGCATCATGTCCCTTGCTGGTATTCCAATTGCTGAATCTTTTCCACTTTGCTAAGTAAACCTTTCTGGTGGATGGTCTCCGAGCCTCTGTTAGTATCCGCTGAACTTCCTTGGAGAGAGATAAGCTGAAGTTATTTATGGGATCTCCCAGGCTGTTAGCTGCAGTGTCTGAAGATTTGGATGCAGTGTTTCGAAATTGTGTTGAGTCAAAAGTAGAGGCCACTGATGGAGGGCCCACCTCCTGGTGTGACATATGCTCCGTAGTAGTGGGTACCAGTGTTGTCTTGGCCAATCCGGAGCTATTATGATTCCCTTGGGCTTCTCTGCTTTGATCTTTAGTAATACTGAGGTCATCAGTGGCAGAGGTGGGAATGCATAGATTGCTAGGGAGTTCCACTTGAATGAGAGGGCATCTATTTTCCAAGCTTTTGGATGGTATGTCCTTGTGCAAAATTTTGGTAGAAGATGGTTGAGGTGAGAGGCAAATAGGTCCACTTCTGGCTTGCCCCATGTCGAAGTGAGTTGTCTGAAGGCCTTTGGATGTAACCTCCACTCGTGTGGATCTGTGAAATTCCTGCTTAGGCTGTCCGCCAACACATTGTCTTTTCCTGGAACAAACTGGGATTGTAACTGGATGTTCAGGCTCAGTGATTTCTCCCAAAGCTGCATTGTCAGTCTGCAAAGGGGGTAAGAGTGGGTGCCCCCCTGCTTGTTTATGTACCACATCACAGTGGTGTTGTCTGTCCGTATCATTAAATGGCCTTGCTGGAGTTGGTGTTGAAAAGCCTCGATGGCATGCATTACTGCCAGCATTTCCTTTTGGTTTATATGCAGATGTGTTTCCTTTGGAGACCATTGTCCTTGTATACACCTGCCTTCCATGTGCGCCCCCCATCCAAGGTCTGAGGCATCTGTAGTCATGGTCTGTGTTATCTGTGGTTTTTTGAATGACATACCTGTGTTTTCCTGGCTCACCGAGGCCCACCATAGGAATTCCTTTTGTAGGCATGGAATGAGTGGTATGATTGTCTCCAAGTTGTTGCTGTGTTGAGACCAAATGCTTTTTAGGTACCACTGAAGCTTTCTCATGTGTAGTTTTGCTAATGGAACCAATAGAATGCAGGATGCCATGTAACCCAGGGCCTGTAGGAATCTCCTTGCAGTCATCTGGGTGAGTTTTGCTAAACCTTTGAAGTAATGAGCTAACTTCTCTTGCTTGTCTTCTGTCAGGTAAGCCATCTGAGAGGCTGTGTCTAGTTTGGCTCCTAAGAAGATTATTTGCTGGGATGGCTGCAGTCTTGACTTTTGGAAGTTGACTGTGTATCCCAGAGCTTGAAGTAATCGTATGACATAATCCAGGTTTTTGTCAACATCAATTTGTCGTCCGCTTATGAGGCAGTCGTCCAGGTGGGTAAATTTGTATACCCTGGAGCCTGCAATGAGCAATTACTGAAGCCAGGCATTTTGTAAATACTCTGGGCACAGTAGATAAGCCAAATGGCAATGCTGAGAATTGATAATGCTCTGGCCCTGCAAGAAATCTGAGGTATCTTCTGCAGCTGTGTCTGATAGGGACATGCAGGTATGCCTCCTTGAGGTCCAGAGTAATCAGCCACGACTCCTTGCCCAGCATGGGAAGGAGTTGCTGTAGAGTCAGCATTTTGAACTTTGGTACTATGAGAAAGGTGTTTAATGCGGACAAGTCCAGTATTGGTCTTTGAGATTCTTTTCTTGGAACAAGGAACAGCCTTGAGTAAAACCCCTGTTCTTGTTCTTGTTGTGGAACTCTTTCTATTGCTTTCATTCGAGTCAGCAGAGTGATTTGCTTGATAGCCTCTGCCCTTTGATTTTGTGGTAGGTTTGGCATGCCTTGTTTTCTTGGTAAGGTATGAAAATGAAACCTGTACCCTCGGTCTATAATGTCCAAAATCCATTTGTCCTTTGTCAGTCTGTGCCAGTTTTCTGCAAACAGAGATAATTTCCCGCCCAAGGGAGCTTCTTGTTGTTCCCTGGTAGGCGGTAGTAGAGGAAAGTCATTGTTTTGTGGTTGTTGGGCAGGTGAAACCCCTGCGTCACTTCTTTGGTTTCCTGGCTGCCATTGTCGTCCCCTGTAAGGGCCTCTGTATTGGCCTCTTCCTCGGCCACGTCTGTTCTTACCCCTTTGAAACTTTTCTGGATTAGGAAAGGACCAGTGTTTTGAAGGCCAATTCCTACTGAATCTGGGGGGTTGAACCTGTAGGAAATCTTTCACAGTCTGAACTGATTTTGCTTTTTCTTCGATGGTCTTTAACACATCCTTAGCATTTGCACCAAAAAGCTTGTTCTTTTCCAAAGGTGCATCCAGAAGTTTTGCTTTTACATGATCTGGTAGAGGTTGATCTTTTAACCAAGCATGTCTGAATCACTGCCCTGTCATAGCTGCCCTACATGAAGCTTCCAGTGCATCATATCCACACTGCAGGAAGTGATTGCTTACTTGCTGAGTGTTATGTACAGCTTCCTGCAAAGTCTTCCTGTCTAAAGGATCAGGAGAAGCTAATGTTTTTTGTAAATCTTCTGAGAGATAATCCTGATATTGTAACATATGAAAAAGGCAATTTAAAGCTCTCATAGATAAGGTAGTGGATGTGTAAACCTTTTTGCCCCATCTCTCTAATGACCTTGCTTCCCTGTTGGAGGGCAAAGGATTTTTTGAGGTGGAGGCTGAAACTCCTTTAGGCCCCTGTGAAATAGTTTCCAAATCAGCAGTATGGGTCCTGAATAAATGGGAATGAGTTTCTGGGACCCTGTAATACCTGTCTGGCTTGGCTGGAGCAGGAGGAAGAGAATCAGGGGTAGCACTAAAGTCAGAATACAAATCATCCAGAACATCAAGTACAGGAGGAGTAGCTAAGGGCTTGTGCTGAGGCTTCTTAAGGAAAGTCCTAAGGCGTTTCCTAGAATTGGAGTCGTCTGTAATGCGGTGTCTTCGGTTCGGAGCGGTGGAGAGACTGTCTCAGAGGGAACCGGAGCACTCGCGCTAGGTTTTGGCGTGGAGTCGGTGGTAGACGCGGGCCGAGGATGTCGGTCCCGGTCTTTACGCTTTTTGGGAGTTTGCGATGTCGGAAGATCCGATGGCATGGTGTAAGCAAATTTATCGCCGAAAAAATCTTCAGCGAACTCCGCCCGGCGCCTGAGTGTGCGCTTGTTGAAGCGAGCACAGGCTACACAGGCCGAGACGTCGTGGTCTGGGCCCAGGCAAGGGAGGCAGTAAGAGTGGAAATCCTTATGAGGTATTTGTTTACCGCAAAAAAGACAATTGTTAACTTTTTCAGTAATTTCTGACATCGGCTGAGGCAAGAAAAGGTCCCCAACGGGTACCAGCTTTTGATGACTTCGGTATCGTAGAATACAGGAGCTGACCGACCGGCACTTGCGAACCGCTTCTGCTTCGGGCACCGCGCGGCAAGAAAGACTGAAGAAAATGGTGTCGGCTGATGCTTATGTACTCCAGCCGCTCTGACGTCGGAGAGAAATGCGACATCAGCCGACGTCGGACCCAGACTTTGGAATCCGGCCGACCGAGGGCTGCCTGAGGCAGGACAACCCACATGTTATGACTGCAGTTGCATTCTTGAAGGACATCTGGAGTGAAGAAAGGAGCGAGTCCCCCCCTCAAGAGGGAGAGGGGGCTGGCAAGACTCCAATCTGGATTTGTGTGTGAATGAACCTCCACATCATTTTATCCATGTCGACTTCAGAAAGGCGGTGGGTGGACAGCGACGAAGCCACGGACTCCGACCTGGCAGGTCGAGGAACCGAGGCCCTAGATGGTGGTCGTGGCTCCTCTGGCTCTGGGTAAAATCTGGGAGATTGGAGCCGAGGGGAGTCACGGTACCTAGACTGACTATGGTACAAATCTCCGACAGGTCCCCAAAGAGTTTAGCAGTCAAACGATGCGATAAAATGAAGTAAAACACTGCAGCACTCACCACCAAAGATATAAAATATCACTCTTTTATTGTGGAAACGAACAGATAAGCGCTTTCACATACCGAAGTACGCTTCATCAGATCTACTTAAAGATCGTAATCTCATCACTTTTATATCCAACTTAGAAAGCAATTAATCAATTGTTCAATCAATTATTCAATAAATCTAAGAAATTTTTAAAACATTCTTAAAAGGGATACAACAAAATCTTTATATTAGACAATAGAAAGAATGACAAAAAGCTGTAAAACCATACATATTTGACATAGAGACCCTATTAATCTACTAATTTTAAATTACCAGCTAATAAGGATATTTATCCGTTCATTTGAATTCAACTGTATTTTCTGTATTTTATGTATAGAAGCAATAAAATATATATATACACATATATACTTGTATATATAGTAGATACCTTCAAACATGGATAATATATATACATAGAAATAGAATGAAATAAATACATGAACTATAAACCAATATTGTATATATCTAAAAGTTGCCTAATAGGAACATAAATTATCTATTCACCTAGATCCAACTATATAATGTATAAATAATGTTAAAAATATATTAAAATGTATATATATAAACATTAAAAATATAAAAAATATATAAATATATACATGTATAAGTATCTTTAAATATAATTGATAATTTATATGTATAAAAATTAGAATACATATATATTAAATATATCCACATTATATATATTGACAATATAGCTTAAATAAGCTAAAATTTCATTCATGTAATTTAATGTTGTTAAATAAATAAATAGATGAATAAATAAAATAGATACAAAATGTATATAACCCTGTGTCTTACTACATGTCAAGATCATTATTCATTTATACACCCTGGCATCCAAAACCGGTCTCAGGGATAAAGTATGATTAAGGCCTGGAGATAAATGTGCCCCAAACCTGAAAATCCAGTCTAACTCTGTAGTGGCTAACAAATTCATATTATCCCCACCTCTTTTATTAAGATCTACTACTTGCAGAACCCTAAAGCTAAACATATGTCCTTCGTATTCAAGGATGTGTCTGGCTAATGCATTAAATTCATTGCATCTTCTAATGTCATAGGTGTGATTATAAATTCTTTGTTTAAACTTTCTTTTAGTCATGCCTATATAGAATGCATCAAATTTCAAACAAGTTGCTAAGTATATCACATTCTTTGCTTCACATGTGGCATGGCATTTAGGAGTAAATACAAAGTCCATCTTGGGGTGTTCAAAAGTCTGTATAGTTGTTATATACTGACACATGTTGCATTTACCACAAGGGAAAGTCCCCACCCTTAGAATATACTTGTATTGTTCAATGGCTTTCTTATTATCTTTAAAACATAATAGCCATTTAAGGTTGAGAGAATTCCTAAAGGCAAACCTAGGTTTCTCCCCCACCAAAGTCTTAACTGTTTCATCCATTGTGAGTACATTCCAATTTCTACTAATTATATTCTTTAATGCATCAATATCATTTGTATATTGCATAGTGTACATTAATCCTCTACTCGGATGTTTATAGTTAGTCCTTGTGTTATAGCCATGACCCTCCCTTACTGGTTGTGATACACCCAAGACACTTTCTTTTATCTCACATACTAACTTCCTGTCATAGCCTTTATCCAAAAACAAATTTTGCATATGTTCTGCCTCTTTTAACAATGAATTTCTTTCTTTACATAGTCTTGTTAATCTAGCACATTGACTTTTGATAATCCCTGGAAATACATGCCTAGGGTGCATACTGTTGTAACTCAACAGGGTGTTCTTCCAACAGGGTTTCCTATATAGCGTATACACAATATCTTTCTTATTTGTAATTGTCAGGCTTATATCTAGAAAATTTATAGTCTCTTGTGACCACTCCATAGTGAATTTTAAGAATTCTGTAGTAGATTCTAAATAAGTCAAAAAGTCTTGAAACTCAATGTTATTCCCCTCCCACAAAATTATGATGTCATCCACAAATCTCCTATAAAGCTTTACCTTCTCAAAGTGTGGATTATTGAATAAATTATGTTTTTCCCAGTAAAAAACTACTAAGTTAGCGTAAGCATTGGCTACAGGAGTGCCCATGGCAACCCCCCATTTTTGTAAAAAATAATTGTTGCCAAACATAAACACGTTGTTCTCAAGAACTATGTCTAACAATTGACATAGTAGAATTTGTTTTTCAACACTAAAGTCTGTGTCACAATTAAGAACTTCTCTCAAAGCTTGCACCCCATAATTGTTAGGTATGGTTGTGAAGAGGTTCTTGACATCTAAAGTCACTAATATAAAATCATGGGCTTGGGAATCTATTTCCAACTGATTTATATCATCCAATAATTGATATGTATCCTTCAATATAGTTGGAATTGCACCAACTATGGGTCTCAACATATTTTCTAGGTATTTAGATATAGTGGAAGTTGCCCATCCTCTGCCTGAGACTATTAAGGGTATAGGAAAAATGCACTTATGTATCTTTGGTAATCCCTTAATGGATGGAATCAATGGAGATTCAATATATAGAAAATCATAAGTTGATTTATTTATCTGCCTACACATTAACAGATCATATATAGTATCATGTATATTCAAAATAATACGTTCTATCTCGCTATATGTTATCACTTTGTAGGTATTGTCATCTTGTAATAAGGCCTCCATACTTTTAACATAGTCAGAGGTGTCTAAAAGAACACCTCCCCCCCCCTTTGTCCGCTGGTTTTATAGTTAATGTCATATCATCCCTTAGGGTCTCTAAAGAACCAGCTTCCATACTAGTCATATTATAATATTTACTTTTCTTTTTCTCAGTGTTAGAATAATGATTATAAAAATCATGTTCACATGTCCTTATAAAGCATTCTACACTCAAAGGTAGTGAAGGTGTAAAACTGCTTTTCTTTCTTATTGTATTAACACTAGTGTTTTCAACAGAAACTTCATTGCTTTTTAAGAACACTTTCAATGCAACAGAACACCCAAATAACCTTAAATCTGTGAGCGTTACATTAATTTTGCTGGGTTGAGATGGTATAAAACCCAGTCCTTTGTTCAATAAAGCTATGTCAGATTCAGTTA